>NC_051161.1:14176675-14476675 GCF_013339745.2 Dermacentor silvarum
CCAGTGACGTCAGTGGTTACAGGGTGGTGATGCAGATTATAAAGGACAGACTGCAGGCATGGGTGGAGAGCGAGGAGGTGCTGGGGGAACTACAAAATGGGTTCCGAGAACAAAGAAGGTTAGAAGATAATCTGTTCTCATTGACACAGTGTATTGAAATAGCAGAAAAGGAACACAGGCCCCTATGGCTTGCCTTTCTGGATATCAAGGGAGCCTATGACAGTGTAATCCAAAGGATTTGTGGGCCATACTGGGCACTCTAGAGGTGGAAGATGGAGTAAGAAATCTTTTAAAAGATATCTATAAAAGTAACAGGGTGCTTATAAAATGGGAAAACAAGGTATCTGGGCCTATAGAGATACAGCAGGGGCTTAGGCAGGGGTGCCCTCTGTCACCTCTGTTGTTCATGCTGTATTTACAAGGATTAGAGAAAAAATTAGTCAGGAGCGGACTTGGCTTCAACCTTTCCTATTCCAAGCAGGGAGAATGGATTAAACAGTCATTACCAGGACTGATGTATGCAGATGACATTGTACTTATGGCTGACAGCAAGGAAGACTTGCAGAGATTAATGGACATCTGTGGTAAAGAGGGAGATAGCTTAGGTTTGAAGTTTAGTAAAGAAAAATCGGCAGTCATGACTTTTAATGATAATCAGGGCAGCGAGCATAGGATACAGGAGGTTACGCTGGAGGTGGTGGATAAGTACAAATATCTTGGAGTGTGGATAAACAATGGGGCTGAGTACCTAACGGAACATGAAAAATATGTGACGGCTAAAGGTAGCAGAAATGCAGCTGTGATGAAAAATAGGGCACTGTGGAATTACAATAGGTACGAAGTGGTGAGAGGGATTTGGAAAGAGGTGATGGTCCCTAGTTTGACTTTCGGCAATGCGGTCCTGTGCATGAGATCAGAGGTTCGAGCAAGGTTGGAAGTTAAGCAGCGAGGGGTAGGTAGACTGGCTCTGGGAGCACACGGAAATACACCAAATCAGGGGGTACAGGGTGACATGGGATGGACGTCATTCGAGGGCAGGGAAGCCAGCAGCAAGATAGAATTTGAGGAGCGATTGAGAGAGATGGCAGAAAAGCGGTGGGCAAGGAGAGTTTTCAGTTATTTGTACATGAGGAATGTTGATACAAAATGGAGGAAGCTGACCAGAAAACTGTCAATCAAATATTTGGACTGCAGGAGGGGTGCAAACCAGGAAACAGCGGTTAAGAAAAAGGTTAAGGAAACAGAGAGGGGTCTGTGGAAAACAGGGATGCAGACGAAATCAGCACTGGGCACATACCGAACTTTCAAGCAAGAAATTGCCAAAGAAAATATCTACGATAATTCTAGGGGAAGCTCTTTGTTGTTTGAAGCCAGGACGGGAGTATTGCGGACTAAGATGTACCGAGTCAAGTACCAAGGTATAGACACGTTGTGCTGTGCGTGTGGAGAAGAAGAGGAAACGGCTGAACACCTCATACTTTTCTGTAAGGGGCTTAACCCTACAGTGCAAGGCAACGGGGCTGATTTTTTCAAAGCATTGGGGTTTAGGGACAGTGAAGGCAAAATAGACTTTAAGCGGGTAGAAATAACCAAACAGAGGTTATCTGATTGGTGGATAAAATTAAGGCAGGGGTGAAATTTCACCCACCACAAAGTACAAATTATCTTAATAGTCATGGCTAGGTGGCGTATGTCACCGCCCGATTTAAAGGGTTCAGCCTCATCCATCCATCCATCCCTCGTCTGCTACTCGGCGGGTGGCTGGGCGGCGTTCGAATGTGTGCGCCTGCTCTTCTGTAGCGGGCTGCTAGCATATGTGACAATTTCTTACGAAGACAAGATCTAGTATGTCAAAATTGTTTAACTGTACTCATTGTAGTGGTATGTAATAACACGTAAAATAGTACACGAATTCTTTCTCGGTTTGCCATTGTGCGGAAATTTCGCGCTGCTCCACACAAGAAAAAAAAACTAACTGATCGAGTGATTGTTTACGTGTTTGTTCGGCCCGTCAAATATGCATCGCAAAGCTTTTATGAAACTGTGAAAACTGATGGTAGAGTCCTTGCTTTGTTCTGCTTTACATGATGGCACACAGCATGTATACCATAATGTGATCGTTTACGTTATCCCACCTGTAATTAACTCAAGCAAGCTGCATGTAGCCAAGGCTGAAGTTACATGCCTTCTGCAGCGTCTGCAGATTCACGCAGTTTGTGTGTGGTCTGCGTATACATATCGTCTGCGTGATTCTTTTAAATTTCCTTGTTCATATCAATATATCAAGTTCTTTATTATTGTATTTCGTTATTACTCCATTGTACTATATTTTATCCTATGAATCTTCTGGTAATCAGATTTTTCCCCCTTCTGCGAAGGCAACGGGAAGAAATGTTATCGTCTGCCGGCTGTACTCGTTTTTCTTTCTTGCACCGCTCTTCCTACTGTATCTCGTGATTGAAATGAGAAGCAATCATTTGCAAATTTTGTTTTCTTTTTTTATTTTCGTGAATTTATGCATTTACAAACAATGTAAACGATCTGTGGCTGCCGAAATAGCGGCACGAGCGCTGGAACAGATCGCCGAAGCAGACGACAGCGAACAGGTTATAACTAGCGCCACTCTGCTCGCACGTTCTATCCCTAGCGGCAAAAGGGGTGAACTAGACCAGGCGTGCTGGAGCATGGAGATCTGTGCAGGTCTGTAGTTCAGTAGGTCGTGGTCACGACGCCCCATGCGACGCCCGCATACGTCAACTAAAAGCAACGTCATGACTGCCATGTTTTAAACACCGATTTAAAAATGTACGTTTACATAATTCCAAGTTATTTGGTGCTTTAAGTCTTTTAAACATAAATATTTTGTTTTCATTACTTTTTATATATTTTTGTCTTCCACTGCGTTAAGCGTATACGGACGCAGACCATAGCCGATCCAAACGGACACAGCCGGCGCTGCTGCTGCCCAGCAACGCTTGCCTGTGCGTTCTAATTCTATTCTTCGACTGATGAACTTAACGACAAGATAGAGGCAATGGATACCTGCGTGATCCAAGTAACAAATGTTGCCCCTACAGCCACCGTGGAGCAGATGTCCACGCTGTTCGGCTTTTTGGGCAAAATCCTGGAGTTGAAGATGTACCCAGCGGACGAATTCTTGGTGCACCCTGTGGCCAAGGTATGCTACATTCGCTTCGAAGAATCCTGGAGCGTCGGCGTAGCGCAGCACCTCACGAACACAGTGTTTGTCGACCGTGCTCTTATTGTTGTGCCGGTGGCAGACGGAAAACTTCCCGACGAGAGCAAGGCGTTGGCACTCACAGCCTCAGCGACGCCGCCCGTCGAGGAGCCCGCGCCTATCGTCACTGGTTTGGTCAACCAGCTTGCCATGGGAGCTGGTGGTATTCAAGTGATCACAACTCAAGATCCCACGCTGGCCGCGTTGGGCTTGCCGCCGTATCCACCGCTACCGGCTACGATGGACCCCGCTAAAGTGGAAGAGATCCGGCGCACCGTCTACGTCGGCAACTTGGACTCATCAGCCACTACGGAACAACTGCTCAAGTTCTTCAGTCAGATGGGTGAAGTGAAATACGTGCGCATGGCTGGCGGCGAAAGTCAGCCGACACGGTTCGCCTTCGTAGAGTTCACTGAACAAAGCAGCGTGGGCCGTGCGCTGCAGTTCAACGGCATCGAGTTTTGTGGTCGTTCGCTTAAGATAAACCACTCAAACAACGCCATCGTCAAACCGCAGGCGAAAAGCTCCGAGGCGGCGCACAAAGAGATTGAAGAGGCTATGCGACGCGTGCGCGAAGCGCAGTCGCTCATTACGGCTGCCATTGAGCCGGAGATGGTGAAGCAGCCGACGGCTGGCTCGCCATTACAACTTGGTACGGTGGCGACCAGTACCAAACGCAGGAGCCGTTCGAAGAGCCGCTCGAGACGCCGCAGCAGCCGCTCCAGGAGTCACAGTAGCCGACGCAGGAGTCGGTCTAGCAGTCGTAGACGCTCGATCAGTCGACACCGGCGGTCTCACAGGCGGTCGAGAAGCAGGCACCGCTCGCCCAGACGCAGGCGGCGCTCCTCGAGCAGCCGGCGTTCGTCCCACTCCAGACGCCACTCGAGGTCCCGGTCACCCAGCAGCAGAAAGCTGAGACTCAAGGATCTCGACAGGCGTCGCGGCGATTCCCCCCGGGAGAGGCGCCGCCGCAAGCGGTCGCACACGCCTCGCAAATCCAGGCGGGGCTCGTCGCCGCTGACGCCACCACGCCGTAGCGGCAAGAAGCGGCACAAGTCGCGCAGCCCAAAGCGATCTAAGAGTCGCAGATCTCCAAAAGAGGATACAAAGGCCCCCGTTGCGAGGGATTACGACGAAGAAGAGAAAGGCTATGAGCCAGCACGTGACATGAGCCCAGCCAGTTCTCCCCCGTCGGGGGACATGGATCTCGCCAGCGATTGAACCAATAAAGGGCACTCATTTTATTTCCACATATAGTTTCTTCATTATCAGTGCGACAGAAGGAGGAGGGTTTCACTGTCTGAACCAGCCGCTACCAGAGGACCCTGGAGATCGAGGCTGTTCAGCGGTCTCCCTTGAGGACGAACCAGGGCATCCATGTCCACTTCACCCCGAGGCAGTCCTGTGTGAAGTCATACATGCACGAGTGAGCACACTGATAGTCATGCTCGTTAAATTTCAGAAGAACAGAGTTCAGACACTGCAAGCTAAGCACTGGCAATATGGAGAGTGTGTAGTAGTCTATTATTTCAATGCCAGTGCAATCGCACGCTCCGCAATGGGAGCCGTTGGTGCGCCTTAGTTCAGTGAGTTGCCATGATGTGACGCTACCCAGAGGGTACGACTGCTTGCGTCATGCGTGCGAGACGCATGCCGCTGTCGTTCCGGAGGAGATGTGGTAGACGCTTCACGTGTCTGTCAGGATTACTTCCTCCGACTTTCGTCGTGAGGCGCTACCCAGAGGGTACGCTACCCCACGACTATAAAGCAGGCGCGAACGCTAGCCGATGGGAGAGAGTAGGAAAGGGCAATCGAGAGGGTGGTGAATGGTTGGATCGGCCGCATCTGGCTGGCATTGAAAAAATAGAGGAGGCGATGGTAGAAGCATCGTACAAACTGTTCCATGAGCTCCATTCACTATTAAAGCGTACAAAATGACTTTATAATAGTGGAATTTTGTAATGCTGAAAGGAACAATTTACAAGGCCCAAATTTCATTCATGCAAATGCTCCAGACTTTGGTGGCTCTCGTTTCAAAAGGAGCCAATAGATCCCCCCCCTTACAATTTTACAGAAGTGGCTCCGTACACAAGGCTCAGTTAGCACAACTTTCTTACTGTTATGCGATGAAGATGTCAGATAAGCACAGATTTTTTTTTCTTCTGTCGGGATGTCATAATAACCTCATGGTTTGAAGATGGAAACATTCCCAAGCATTCTGCTAGATTGCAGCAAGCAATGTGTTGGATGCAACCACGTTTCAAACCACTGTTTTCGCAACTTGTGGCTTCTGTCCAGCAAGCACCTGCTAAGTGTTTACTGTGAAGTCTATGCAAAGCCTTATTATGGTAATACTTGCAGCTCAAGTCTCGCTGCACTGCTATTTTTTCTAGTGCAGCTGCAAGTCTGGTTGTTAAGGTAGTCATGTTCCAAGACCCACACAGTCACCTGTTAGTTGTTAAATGAGATGCATTGGGAAGGGAATCCTGAGGCTTTACCAAATCTGTTCATGCTGCATTGGCACTATGAAATGTTAAGTACAGAAGGACACCAACTAATAAAGATGTCTCTTTCGACAATGCACCAAAGCTGCTGCCTTATTCAGTGCTTAATTTTGGCCATTTCACTCAAAATTTTCATCTTGAAGTGAGAGAGAGACTACTAATAGGTGTTGGAGATGTTAGCCAAACTAAATGCCTGGCATGCTAATCCAGATTAGGGTGAAAGATGAAATAAAAATATAAAAATAAGGGAAGTAATAAATAAAAATTAAGTACGACAATGGCATACATTGATTAAATAAACAGATCCATTTTGCAATGAAATGTATATACAAATGAAGGAAATATTACAGAAAATCGAAAAGGACTGTGTCACATTAAAAAGAAAAAAAAAAAGTACCATTTAAAGCAGAAGCCCCCCCCCCCCCGAGATCCATCATCTTGCAAGTCAAGGCGTACAGTGCGAGAGAGGTTTAAATTTTCAGTCAGAAATTCCTTTTAAGGTGCCTTGTGTGGTACACCATGGTTTGAACATTTATGGTTTCAGCCACTGCACATGACAGTGCTGTCATGGCTGCCTTTCACATGTACTGTCTGCGAGCACTCAAATCCTCTTCCCATGACTTGAAACGCTATCGGTGTCATATTCTTGGCGTAGAATTTTGGGCCTGCCCTCAAGTTCTGAAAAACTCAAGGGGTCGGTACTACAGACTGTGAGTATGAGGACAAAAATACTAGGTCAAAATATCAATGAAGTGACCAGGTGTTTCGGATGTCTTGGTAGGGCTTTAAGTTCCTGCGCTAGCTGCATGAAATTTAGTCTGGTTATACTTGAGACTAGCTAGCTTATTGCTAAACAAGGATTACAATGCACTGTAAAGGAACTAAAGATTCAGCCTAGTGAGTTTTATGAGCAAGAACAGCCCAAACACTTTAAAATATATTATCTTATACTAGTGTACCAGTGCTACTATTTGGGCACGAAATTGAAAAGGGGAAACTTTGCCCTTCAATTTCTTTGCTAATAAACTAAAATCAAATTTTTTTTTTGCACCAAGTACTGAATGCGAATAAAGCACTGAAATAAAGAAAAAAAAAAGAAGAAGAAAATGCACTAGATTGGTTGGTTACAATACTTATTATTTCACTAGACTAAATTATCTTAGTGTTGTGCTTTAGTGTATCTTTGAAGTAGCACTAAACGGCAAAAGTACATCGGTTTAGACTGTTAAAGCATTCTTTGAAACTCTCTTCACGTTCATTAGACAAGGTTGATTATTACCGGAGAAAACAACAGCCAATGTTCTCTTTCTTGAATTCCTGCTTAAATATCATTGTCTGCACCTCAGTGTGATGTCGGATTTCAAAATATTTTCATGTGCTGTCTTGTTTAGGTTTTTTGTTCCTTTGGAATGCAATGCAGTCTTTCTTTACTTGCAAACAGTTAAATATACCTGAGAAGATGCTGTGAAAACTCATGACATCATAGTGTGCCACCCGCCTTTCGTTTTTGCACCTTCTTTTTCTTACCAAGCTTCACCTAACAGTAACAGTGGGAACTCTGCTAGTGAGGAAGTGTAATTTCTTAATGCAGCCTCATTTTATATTCGTCTTTAGTGTATCAACTGCAAGGCAAGAGCGAAGTGGCACAAACCAGCGCCGGGTGCAGCCCAGCACAAAAGTGAGCCATCGTGTGCACAAAACAGCAGGCTGCCGTCTGGATGGAACACCATGTCGGAGAGGGCACCCTGGGTGGGTGCTGCCAGGGTGACCGTAGCTAGGCGTGTCTGGCGTAGGTCCCACAGGGAGAGCTGGCCACTAGCAGCACCGCAGGCAACCAGGTGGCCCTGGCTCTGGTGCTGCGCCAGACATGTCACCTGCTGGCCATTCCTGGACGCAGTCATAAGTGTGCAACTGTCAAGAGAAATCTCTGGGCCAGAGTAACATTAGCAGACGCATAGGAGTTCAAGCTCCTCACCACTGCCCTTACAAAGGATGGTCTGGGGGGGGGGGGCTTTTCCAATCACGACAGACAGTCAGGGAAGGCACCCAGATGCATGGATTGTCAACAATGACGGCAACAATGAAAGTGGTCCAAAACCACAGAAAGAAATTGTACTAGCCTGACTAATTGTAACTGTAAACCTGACTGATTGCTCTCAAAGATGTCGGCAGTGCTACCATCACTTTAAGTCACGAGTCAAGGTGTAGTGTTGAGTGGAGAGACGATTTAGAATATGAGGGTATAAGTAGCGATAGACAGCGCAAAGAATGCTTGTGTGCTTTTTTTTTTTTTTTGGTCGGTTTGCTGGCTCCATGTAAGAATAGACTTCAGACTAGTTGGTCCACGATGAATAACTTGCAGTGTACGACCTGACAAAGCAAGATATACACTTTAAGAGAGCCCACACATAATATACAGATAGGGCACCATCAAAGTCATGGTGCGAGAGTGAAGGCACAGGTGCATGAATGAAGGTCAGTTGCAGCAAGTTATCGGTGTGCTAAATGTTGAAGGTGGGGGTGTAATAGGACTGTCAAAGTCAAGCAATAGCAGCAAGCTCGTTTAGCACACAGGGGAATGATAGAAAGAGGAAAATGAGAAGAACCTGAAATGTGGGTTTGACCAGTGAGCCTGCAGTGTGCACTTCCACAATGTGTATTAATCACACGTGTATTCTAACTGCATTTAGAGAACACTATAGCACAAAGGAATATATCGTACTATCATACCTGCCAATCTATGCACTTCAAAATTCGGGATAATGTAGCTGACACAACGCCACCAGGAAGGAGGGGGGGGGGGGGGGAGCAAGCATTTCTTTTTTAAAGTCTGCTCTGAGGGATACTTATGCACTTTATCAACAATGACTTACACTTAGGTGCAGCACCCAAACAGTAGCAAACTTGCAACAGCAGGGACTGACAATACATGCACTGTTTTTAAATCACAGCGACTTTTTCATTGGTCTTGCTGTTGCCAATATTGCATGCTTCAGGAACTTGTCTGTACAGCATGCTTGAAATAGGTACCATCTGCTATCCTTTCACAATCAGAACACTTCCGAGGGTATGATAGGAAACTGGCAAGCAAAACATTCACAAATAGAATCTATTTTTCGTAAAACTTGCTGGACATTTCTAAAATCATAGAATGAGCCCAATTTTGTACTTCATGAAAAATTCTAAGGAGTTTCCAGGTATGTACTGTAGGCTTCTTTTACTTAGAATAAACTTAATTAAGCTGGAAGAACAGGGCGGTGTAGAAAAAGACAGTTACAGAACCAGTGCGACTACAAGGGCCAATGGCTCACCATGCAAGGTCCTGTGCTGGTCGTCGGTCAGGTGATGCCAAGTCCCAGAGTTGCAAGTGCCCAGCCAAGTTTCCAACGATCACATGCTCCTGGCGCACATAGGAGAGGCACGTAGGACACCCACTGTTGGCTCCTTCTGAAAGTGCAGCCAGGCCAGTCAAGCATAGCCATGAATGAGCTAACGTGTAAGTATGGAAATAATGAAGGCAGCTACTATATCTCCTTCAGGCGCCAATTAATTATGTCTATTGAAAATTTAGTTTCATCAGATTTCTTGCATCTTTGGAATTATGAAAAGCACACAGCTGCAGAATGGACTAAGAATTTTAATTTCTTCAGTGAGTTTTGTCAAGTTTACAGAATCTGGACTCTATGCGAAAATTGTGGGGACGGTTGAATATCGCGCGTCTCCTGATGTTTTCCATGCATGGCTCTCGTGTCTCCTGGAATTCGGCTTCCCCGCATAGCACATGCAGTGGAGAAAGTCAGTGTAGTTGCATAGTAGTATGATGATGATGAATAAACTTTTATTGGGCCACAGGCACCAGATGGGGTGTTTACCTAGTTACGGGACCCATATGTTCCCAGCAGCTCTTGGCCCCTGTCCGTCAGTGCGAGCTGAATCGGTAGGGCGGGGCTGGATAACAAGGTCTCCCATCGCTCAAGAGGTTGGGGATTGGGGGTGTTGGCGGGAAGGGGAGGAGGGGGGGGTCTTGAGTTCTGAGCACTCTGCCAAGATGTGCAGCAGGGTGCCCATTTGCAAAAAGGACAGAGCGTATCATGTTCCGCAGGGTACATGCGGTTCATCAGTACGGGATGCGCAAGCGATCCCGCCTGTGCTTGACGCAGGATGGTCTGTTGTTGCCTGGTGAGTTTGGGGTGCGGTTCTGGCAGTCTGCACCTTTCCTCTCGGTACATCCGGGTAATGTCCCGAAAGCTGGCAACCGGGTGCAGTAGCTCTTCCGGCTCGTGCTCGGCCCGGATTGACATTTCTCGGGCATGGTAGTCGGCGATGGTGTTGCCTGCTACCTGTGAGTGAGCCGGGACCCACACGAGCTCTATGGCTCTTCCCGAAGGCTTGCACTTGGATAGAATGGCTCGGGCCACGGAGGAGATTACCCCCCTGCGGAAGCTTCCATAGGCTGTCTTTGAGTCGGTGACCACTGTGTCCACGCTCGGCTGTGCGAGCGCGAGGGCCACGGCCGCTTCTTCGACAACTGCGGGGTCTGTTGTCTTCAGGGACGTGCTGATGATCAGCCTGTCTTTTGACATAACCACCACCACTGCTCAGTCGCTGTGTTTTCGGAGCGAGGCGTCCGTGTAGAGGAGCCTGGGGTTCTCTTCCAGTACGAGAGTAGTAGTAGTATACGTGAGTTGATTCAGATTCATATTTATTTCAGAAGATTGCATGAAATAGTATTACAAAGTTATAAGTAGAAGGTCCCATGGTTCAAGAACTGTAGGTGGGACCTCCTGTTAGTGAAAAAGGAAAATAACAGAAAAATGTTTGCTTACTGATAATAGATAAGGTCATAACTATTCACTCATAATTTAAATTTAAGAATGACAGGTTACGTCTGAATAATTTATGGTTGCTTAGGATGTTAAATGTGTATAAAAAGTGCAAGGACACTCGCAAAGCATCAATATGGCACCCAATATGGAGTCTGCTTCTGCTATTGTCGTGATGGCGACTCGCTCGCTCTGGCCAGGTATCTTCTAAAGTTTCTCTCGTTTCCATAATATATTTCCTTTTTTTCTCTTCTTATTACGCCCTCAGAAGTAACTTATGCATTTACCACGGAAGGTTGGTGCAGCCACATAGGCCAAGCAATATGACAATGCTATAATCAAACAAAATTGGTGCAAATAAACTTCTTCATTGTGATGACATTGATGTTTATGAAAAATAAAAGGCGTGAGTGGTGTTCAGAAAATATACTGGTGCATAAGCATTTATACACAAGGAGGTACTACGTACAGCCCCAACCCACAGGTTCAGACGACATAATCTGTTTGCTGCTGAACGAAAAGATGCATCTAACCGAAAGAAGCCTCCGCTAGCACGATGAAAGTGTGGTACTAAAGTTGTTGCACTTTTGTAGCTGAAGATGTTGCACCACTTCATTCACAGTATTCAGCAAAGTGTAGCTCGGTTTGAGTTTAACTGTGCAGCTTTTACTGCTGTCAATGCTGTCATGACTATCCGTCTTCTGGACTGCCTACTCGCTCTCGCCATTACCCATTCATGAAGTGTGTCACGATTTAAAACTTTTCAGTGTTTGAGTTGAATTTTGCACAATAGCTTAAAAACTAAATGAGCAACGTTTTTCTATATGCAGTGTATGTGTGTTTTACAACCTTGTGTTGACATTGTGGTCATAAAGTTAATATAACTAAGAAATCAGTATTCATTGCTCAGAACTAATTACTCTAGCAATAAAAACATAAAAGATATCAGAGGACTCTAGAAGAGTCCCCTTTTTAAGAAGCTTGCTCCATGTTAGCTGCGACACATAATGCCGTACAGAAATATGCACTGAATATGCAATGTTTAATTATTATAAAATTCAGGAATTTTATGTGCCAAAACCACAATTTGATTATGAGGCATGCTGTAGTGGGCGATTCCGGGTTAATTTTGACCACCTGGGGTTCTTTAAGGTGTACCTAAATGTAAGTATACAAGCGTTTTTTCATTTCACTTCAGTGAAATGTGGCTGCCGTGACCAGGATTGAAACCGTGACCTCGAGCTCAGCAGTGCAATGCCATAGCCACTAATACCACTGTCACACGGGCACCCGCGAACTCCGTTGAACATGAACTCCCTAATGGAGATTTATGGCAATGGAGTTGCGGCGGTGCTACACGGCACAGTGTGAGCTTTCGATGGGCGCCGCATGGAACAGAAACGGCGCTGCTGTGCTTACTTCCCCATGCAACTTTTCACATATATAGTCGCCGTCTTTGCGGTGTTTCTCGCCCGGAGAGTTTTGCCGTACGACACGTGCGGCTCGCGCGCGGATAAACAAACGAAATGTCGGAACGACACTTCCCCATGCGGGATGGCGAAGCATGGTGTAGAGAGTAAAGGCGCTCATGTCCTTAAAAACTAATTGAAAGCTCCAATTACGTGGTGTTTAACCAAAGGCAAAACAAATAATAATGCTAAAATTTGTACTTGAGCCAGTTACGATGATTTTATTAACGTGGTTTTCTTCGCAGCTGTAGCTATCTGGGAACGAGAGTACTCCGTCCAACCGTAATGGTCATTACCGAACTCCCTTTGCTAAAAACTCCATTAAACTTCCTTGGCGAAAAGGAGACCGTGGGACACCGAGCGCATCTCCTTCGAGATAAAGACGACGGAGGTCAAAGGAGTTTGCGGGTGCCCGTGTGACAGGGGTATAACTTACCACGATGGGTTAAAGGAGATCATTTTTTGTCTCAGTCTCACACTTCAAAAGAGGCCAAGCTTAACTGCCAGATTACTGAACTTTGTAGGAAGAAAACCTGTCAGGTCCTAAGCTGTGTTTGGGTGCATATTAATGGAGGAAGGCGGGGGGGTGAACGGGCCTGCAGAGTTGCAAAAGTGGAACACAGTGAAACGAGATTGGCAGTGTAAAGACCACTGCAATAAGCAAAAAAAGTGTGAACATATTCAATTCATCCTTTTGCAGTCAGGTCCCCAGTCCTCCCGTGACGGTTGAACAATCTTTCACGCATTCTTCACAGTCTTTCTTCTTTCTCACAAGCCCTAATGAAATAATGGACATTATAAATAAACTAAAAGTCATTAGAGCTGGGCTTGATGAAATTAATTAGAGTAACATTAAATTAATTGCTCAGAACATTGTTGTCCCCCTTTCGCACATTATCAATTTAGTTTTAAATGCGAAGCATTTCTTGGCGAACATTTGCCACTTTGACAGTATCTATATCTATCTATCTAGCCGTCTACGTCTTGGTGCTCTCATGGTCGTATCCTTAACTTGGTATGTACCAAAATTGGCATAGTATGAGAAGAGGGTATGACGAACATAAATGATAGGTCATGACATGAATGTCACGTCATGATATGCATGTCATGTAGGTCATGAAACAGCCGCCTACGTCTTCGTGCTCTCATGGTCGTTTCGGTAACTTGGTATGTACCAAAATTGGCATAGTATGACAAAAGTGTATGACGAACATGAATAATAGGTCATAACATGAATGTCATGAAGGTCATGAAACATTTTCCTAAATTGACAACAAACCATCGAAAAAAGATTAACACTCAAAAACCTCTGAAATGGGTTCGGACGTGGGTACCTAGTGAAGGAAACACTAAAGGATGATGGTAGAAGTCATAGCCATGAGCATGACCTAGCAAAAATGACGATGACTCAGAAAAAAGATTAACACTAAAAAACCAATGGAATTGGTTCGGATGTGATACTAAGCAAAGGAAAGAGGCAAAGCTTGAATGGTCAAAGTCATAGTAATGAGCATGACTCAGGCTTTCGCCGTAACTCTTAGGCGTAGCTAAAGGGACGCCTGAGGACTCATGACATGAATGTCATGACATGCATGTCATGTAGGTCATGGAACAACCGCCTACGTCTTGGTGCTATAATGGTCATTTTGTTAACTTGGTAGGCTCGCTGCACACTGCTTCGCATAACATCGATTCCCACAGGGCGTGGGATCTGCCGGTTTTTTAAGACTGGGTCATTTCCATCACAACTAAAAAAAAAAAAAAAAAAGGCTGAAATTATCACTGTGTTTAAAAAATAAGACAGAACATGCATCTTAAATTAACTTCTTATTGTTATTCTGTCATTTTTTTTGTAAAATAATTGAGAAGTGTATCGAGAAATGCTTAACTAAATGCTGATCTAAATTCTCCATTTTAACTCCCCATCAGTTCGGCTTGCGACCAACTTTTTCTACTGATCTTGCTTTGCTCACTTTTACTGATAAGATAAAACTACATTTGTCCAACACTATCAAATTTTATGACTACTCATAAAGGCATTCCTCAAGGATCTATACTCAGCCCACTTTTATTTTTGATTTATATAAATGATCTTCCTCAGATTGTTAATAACTGTGAACCTTTTCTTTATGCAGATGATACATATATACTTGCTTCTGACGAATCCGTCCACTCAATCCATCCAAGCGTTTTTATTAAAGATGACTACGCCAATTGCGGCGTGCACACAAGCACTAACACGGCAAAAACCATGTTATAATGCACACTTCTTTTACAATCCTAAGTTTAAAACACCCCCAACCCAGCGTTTTGATATGACTCAACGAGGTGGCGCGACGTGTCTGTAGCCTATAACTGCTACAATCCTAAGTTTGAAAACGCCACCAACCCGACGTTTTCATACAACTCCACGAGGCGGCGCGACGTGTCTGAAATCGTTGTACACTACACTTCCGGTTTTCTACGGACACAACCTCCTGGAACCTAGCTTATAACAGCTTCGCTGTAAAAGAATTGTTTTCTTACTTACTCTATTATTAGGTTTATGTTCATCTTTTCAGAATAATATTCTTTGTTTAGAATTTTCGTTTTGCATTTTTTATATCTACCTGCTTTTATTTTCCTGTTCTAATTCAACTACGTTTACTACTTACTGTTATAATGCTGTTTTACTTTAGCCACTACACTTGTTTGTAACCTTGGACAGGAGGTCCCCCTGCAGCGTAGTGCTCTCAGACCTCTTTCTGTATATTTATCTGTACATTGTTTTTTTTTTTATGAACTTAATAAACTTAATTCTGATGCAGAATGGTTGCTTGCTGGGCTAGTTGCTTCATTGCAACTTATGTAATAGCGTGAAAAAACAAGGAAGGGATGAAGATAGAGACAGAGTGAAAAAGCTGACTGCTGTTCTCTTCTTTTCCCTTGCTTGCTGGCGATTCGTATGCGTACATGTGCCTAGCATTGTCAGTTGAACATGCAGAATCAGCAATAAAACATTGTATAAGGCCACTTAGTGCATATCAGCTTCAGGTAAAAACTGCCCAATGAAATGTGGACAAAAGGAGGGCGCAGAAATGACAGACAGTATGCCCGTGTCTGTCGCTTTTTTGTCTTCTTTTTGTACACATTTCATTGTGCAGTTTTTACCAGAAGAATTAGCAATTTTTTACGTAGGAAAATACAATAAAATTATTTAAAGTACATTTTCTTTCATGTTGAAAAACAATATAACTTTCTGTATTATAAGCGGTTGACGACAGCTTACCAGTTATAAACAGATGGTGTTACGTCAAGAGAGCTTATGTCATATTTTCACAGTGGCAGTGCTAATTCCATCTTTTGTTTACACAATTTCCTCACTTAGTCAAGCTCTGTTACTGATGAACATGATGCTCGGAAAATCTTGTAGCGCCAACCATTCTATTCTAGCTTCACTTAGTACCTGCCTTTAATGCGCCTCTAAGTGCTTTGGAAGAGTCAGCTGAGGGAGTTGTGCTGTGTATTCATACAATGTGTTTGTTATGGTTTGCTACAAGTTTCTCCAATAAAGAAACATGAATGGCACACTTACCAATAATTCTTAATGCCTCAGGACGACCAGGACTGAGTTGGCACAGTCTGCCATCTTCACCAACAGTGGCAAGTTTGGCTGGGCCACGGGCTGCAATGGCAGTGCATGGATAGCCAGGATGCAAGTGGCTCCATCGCTGCTGTTCCTGCAGCTGCACAGGAGCATACAGTAACAGCATCACCAGACATTGCAGCGCATAAGAAGGTGGGGGCATAGCCACGCAGAATATGAGCTGAGGGTTAAGAAAGAGGAGCGTAACCTTTAATCATCCATGCTATGCTTGTTTAACAGAGTACACTATGATAACATTTTTGTGGGATAGCATTGCTTGAGAGAAGTTCTCGGTCCCTAAAGAGAGAAGAAGATTGAAAACATTGATTTCTCTGCATTTCAGCCTTCTATCAAGGTAACGCATTCCTTCAAAACAGCAAGAGCCTGTCTACATCACTGCAGTCACTGTGCATGGTAACCCTAGAGCCTAGAAAAATGATAGCTGGTATCCCCATTTCTTCTCTGTTTTCCAGAACATCAAAAGTATGGTACAATAATCTTGGTAAAGCTACAGTATGGCTGCACTGAAGAGGAGGAAGACGACGTGTTCCCGCTTGATATAGCGTGGCCATCTTGGCCTCTGTTGGCTTCCGTGTAAACAAATTATAAATAGCCTGAAGCATCAGCTACACGTAATATTATTTGGTAGAGGTGGATGTTCCCCGTACCTGCAAACAACGACAACGCAACTTCGGCGCCTTCTGGCGGCACTTCGTCTACGCAAGCATCTACGCCTGCAGCCCCGACCTACGTCACCATTCCCCCCCCCCCCCCCTCGGGATTCTGGTGTTTTCACCAGAGTCGGCAGTCCTGATGTTGATGACTGGCTCCGCTTGTATGAACGTGTCAGCACCAGTCACAAGTGGGATCTGACTATTAATGCTTGCAAACATTCTCTTCTACCTCGACGGCGCACCACAGGACCCCAAGAAAGACGTTCCGTTTTCTTGGGGTCCTGCTCATGCCGCATCATTTTCTCATCTCACTACTCTCCTTATCAATCCTCCAATCCTGGCCCACTTTGACCCGTCTGCCTCAACGGAAGTTCGAACTGACGCCAGTGGTCATGGCATAGGAGCAGTGTTAGTACAATGCCAGCGTGGACATGATCGCGTTATAGCCTATGCCAGCCAACTTCTATCACCTGCCGAGTGCAATTATTCGATCACAGAGTGCGAGTGCTTCGCTCTTGTGGGCAGTTGCAAAGTTTCGTCCATACTTGTACGGATGGCCATTCTGTGTCATCACTGATCACCACACACTCTGCTGGCTATCCTCGCTCAGGGACCCCGCGGGACAAATCGCTTTACGCCTGCAAGAATATACCTGCACCGTGGTATATAAGACGGCATGCTTGCAACAGGATGCAGATTGTTTGTCCCGCTACCCCATGGAAGAACCGACAGATGCGGAAGCCATTGCTTTCGTCTTCTCGGTGTCCCAGTTGCTTCAAATCGGCAACGAACAATGCCGAAATCCTTCGTTACGAGCCTTCATCGACCGGCTGGAGTCAATGCCTGGTGGCACCTCTCTCCGGATGTTTCACCTCAAGGAGGGGACATTACACTGCCGCAATTTTGATCCCCACGGCCCTGACCTTTTGCTCGTCATTCCATCACACCTGCGTTCAAATGTCCTCTGCCAACTTCACGACGCTCCCTTGGCTGGGCACTTGGGCGTCTCGTGCGCATATGGCCATGTATGCCGTTGCTTCTTTTGGCCGGGTCTCGCCTGCTCCGTGCGCCATTATGTTGCCGCTTATGAGTCCTGTCAGCGCCGGAAGAAGCCCTCCTCGCTTCCAGCTGGATGTCTCCAGCCAATCGACGTCCCGCCCGAACCCTTTTTCCGCGTTGGTCTAGACCTTTCCTTTCTCGAGCAACGGAAATAAATGGGTTGCCATCACTACCGATTACGCTACGCGGTATGCAACCACAAGAGCACTCCCGACAAGTTCCACTACTGATGTCGCTGACTTTCTACTCAACGACATCAATTTAGTGCACGGTGCTCCGTACCAATTACTCACTGACCGTGGCCGTAGCTTTCTCTCGGCAGTTGTCGAGGACATCCTCTGCTCCTGCTCGACAAAGCACAAATTCAGCATGTCCGACCACCCACAGACCAACAGCCTCGCGGAGCGCCTCAACCGGACCATCCCCGACATGCTTTCAAAGTACATTGTGGCCGACCACCACGACTGGGATCTTCATTTACCATATGTGACGTTCGCGTATAATTCATCGGGGGTCATGACACCGCTGGCTATTTCCCATTCCATCTCCTATACGGCTGAGAAGCCGCGTTGCCCTTGGACCCCTTGCTGCCCTCGCCCGCACGTTCAGCCACTGAATATGCCCGCGATGCGATCGCACGCACTGACCACGCTCGGCAGCTCGCCCGCACCCGTCTAGAGGCCTCAGAGGAGCATCAGAGACGCCACTATGATTGCCACCATCGCGACGTGCACTTTTCTCTGGGTTTTCTGGTGCTTCTCTGGTCACCCATCCCCAGTGTGGGCCTTTCCGAAAAGCTGCTGTCGCGTTACACAGGTGTAGTGCGACAAGTGACCAATGTCACATATGAAATCATCCCAGCCGACCCCTCCGTGTCGTCGTCAGCTGCAAGTGACATCGTTCACTTAATTTGCCTAAAGCCATATCACACACCTTTCACCGCGGATGTGTAGCTAAAGCACCAGAACGGTGCTTCTACTACCGGGGGTGATGATACGGAACAGCCGCCACAGTGTGGCTGCACTGAAGAGGAAGAAGACGATGTGTTACCGCTTGCTATAACGACATTTGCAGGGACAGTTCACCCATCAGAGATAAAGGCATATACAGGGCTGAACCCTTAGCTCCACGACCACTACAATGTCTCAAGTGCTGGCGGTACAGACACAGCGCTAATGGCTGTCGTTCAAGTGCTCAATGCCGATTATGCGGAGAAGGACATACGAGGGTGGTCTGAAAAGTTCTCGGCCTCAATAAGAATCACGCGAGCTAGAACTTGCAGCACTCATGTGGACGTTCATACAAGTCTCTGCAAGTCTCAGACGAAACGCCATCTAATGCCCATTAGCAGTTTGGCTTTAACAGTCGATCACAGTGGGTGTAGTGTGAAGCACCGTAAGGCATGGAGAAGCTTGAGTACTGTGCGGTGATAAAGTTCTTTGTAAAAGAAGGTTTATCTCCGAATGAAATTCACCAAAGGTTTGTTAAAGTTTACAAGCAAGATTCACCTTCATACTCTACAGTCAAGAAATGGGCTGCTGAGTTTAGGCGGGGGAGAGAGAGGATTGAAGATGACCCGCGCGAAGGGCGCCCAAAAAGTGCAACAACTCCTGAATTGATTGACCGTGTGCACGATATGGTTTTGGAAGACAGGAGAGTGAAGTTGCGCAAAGTTGCCGAGGCTGTTGGCATCTCAGTGGAACGTGTAGGTCACATTTTGCATAAAGAACTACACATGAACAAGCTCTGTGCAAGATGGGTGCCGCACATCCTTACTCCTGAGCAAAAACGCAACTGCATGACGATGTCACAGCATGATTTGGAGCTGTATAACAAAAATCCAGCAGACTTTTTGCGCAGATTTATAACAATGGATAAAACTTGGATTCACCATTACACACCGGAATCGAAACAACTATCAAAACAGTGGACTGAAGCCGGGTCCTCTGCACCAAAGAAAGCCAAGTCAGTTCCCTCCGCAGGAAAGGTGATGGCCTCTGTTTTTTGGGACGCTGAAGGCATTCTGCTTGTGGATTATCTCGAAAAGGGTAGAACCATAACTGGGGAGTATTATTCTGACCTTTTAGCTCAATTGGATCAGAAAATTTGGGAGAAAAGACCAGGTTTACAGAAGAAGAAAATCATCTTTCATCAAGACAATGCACCGGTGCACAAAGGGCATCTTTGCACAATTTGAAGTACGAATTGTTGGAGCAGCCACCCTATTCTCCTGACTTGGCCCCGCGGACTACCACCTGTTCCCAAAACTCAAAATCTTTCTTGGTGGGCAACGTTTTTCATCAAATGAAGAAGCGATTGCTGCTGTGGATGAGTACTTTTCAGCAGTGCTCTCGTCGAGAAGCTCTTGAAGTTCAGAGCAGGACCCAGGGTTATGCCAGTGTAACAGCCCGTCAGTCACTCGGCATGGATGCGTCAATGCCCCAGGCAATTACAGCAACAATAGAAAAAAAACAATGGAAAAGGCATTAGAAAAAATTCTAAATCTATCTGAATCTTTGGCTGCAGTAATATCAATGCAATTGGCTGGTATATCTCAGACACTAACAGTGTACAAAATACGGCAGCCTTACTTGCAACATCACCTAAATATCAGACAGCTCTTCCATCTAACAGTGTGGATTCAGTACGTCCTTCGACTTCCAATCAGGTTGATCATGAATGCCATTCCGATTCAGACTCTCTAGGCAATCAAGATGATATGGACACTCGAGTTCTTAAACGCACAAGATCGCTTAACAACAAAATGCCTCGTTCTCCTAACTCTAAAACAAAAAAAGTGTGTGAAAGAATCACTTACAAGGACTGACTTTCTAAAAGACAGTATCCTGGACCAAGCAGTTGCGGCTGCTTGTCTACAGTCAACATAGGGTGCCTAAGGATACTCCAGTGGAATTGCCGTTGAATACTTTCTGCAACTACAGATTTATTATATTTAATCTCCCAACAATCGCCAAACGTTATACTATTATAAGAAACTTGTTTGTCCGCTGACCAAGACTTTCATTTAAACAATTTTAAGTGTTTTCGATTGGATAGACCTTCCCGAGGTGGCGGATTAGCTTTTTTCATTTCGTCTAAATTCTGTCATAAAGCAAAAATTTCGCATCATACCCTATCATCCGAATGTGAAATCTTAATATTAGAAGTAACTATTCCGGGTTGCGCCCCACTCTCTATAATTAACTTTACTTTCCCGCTGAAGTCCAAAACGTATTCCCACTTGATGTCGCAGTAAGATACTGCAAAAAGAACATATTGTTTTCGGGTGACTTCAACTCACATCATTTGTCATGGGGCTTACGCATAGACTCATCTGGAAAATGTTTATGGGATTGGACTAATGTTAACAATTTGACATGTTTAAATGCTAAAGTTGCCACTTTTGTGCGTTCGCAGTCACGATCTGTCCTAGATTTGACATTTGCTAGCTCAGGCATTTCCATTCTTGGACTGTGGTTGATGCCGCCACTAGTGGAGGCCACCGCCTGATTGTCATTGATATTAACAACCCCCTCATTTCTTTAAATAAACATACGCATATATTCGTGGACTATTCAAAATTTAAAAATAATTTAGTGAACTTCGTCTTCTAGGACAGATATGGAAAGAGATATTAAAGCGATGAGCCTTTGTGAAATTTTGAAGGGTACTATTAAAAAATCAGAATTTGTAGTATCATCAACAAAAGAGCGCACTGATTGTCCATGGTGGAATAGTGATCGCGCACGATATTATCGACGCCGAAAAGCTGCATGGAAGAAAATTATTTCCAATCAATGCAATACTAATTGGAGTAATTACAAATATGCTGCTGCTACGTTTAAAAGAACACTTTCCTTAGCGAAGGATAATTATGATGAAAAACGCTACAAGTTTTTATCAAAGAGTGATAAAAAAAAAGTCACAGGCCACAGTCACTGCGTAAGCTGGTTGAGCGGCGCAACAGTAGCTCTAATTTCGGAACCACGCACAACAAGGTCTTCGCGGCAAAGTGTCTTCGCCTCGATTTTGACAAGAACGATTTGAAGTGTCCGGCCGGCGTCGACGGCGAGCTGCGGCTTGTAATGCTCTCTGCACAGCAGTCTGCTGAGCCCGATTATGTCTGGTTGTAGACATGCACGCAGCTCTACGATTCGCTTCTTCAGCAGCGGTTCGTACCTTGCGAGGAGACACCATAACGTGTACCGAAGAGGTACCCAGAATATGTGGTGCACATCTAACATCGGGATAGCGTTGATTGCGCACGTCGTCTGAATCGCATCTCGTCACATGCGGCGGTTGCAGGCACGTTAACTAGATGCCGCCACCATTGTTGCGGAGGCTTGGGTCGTCTGCGCCTGCGCGCCTGCCTAGGACGCGTTTATAGGGCCTTTTTCTGACGCTGATAGCAAGCGCTTGCGTGACTAAGTGGTAAAGTATCCGACTCCAATGCAGCGGGCTTGGGTTCGATCCCGGCAGAGAGTGGGTACTTTTTTTTTGCATTTCCGGCGAAAGCGGTTACAGGGCGGCGGCGGCATCATCGCGACCAGAAACGGCTATTGGAATGAGCCCATAACAGCTTATGCTGTAAAAGCACTATTTAGGTTTCTTCCCTCTCGTAAGGCCTTTCCAGTGCCCATAAATATTGACTCAGTGGTTCTGTCACCAAAAGAATTATTAGAATCATTAAATAAGATCGCAAAAGGCTTAGAAGAGCATTTTACAACTCAGCTGCAGGTAAACTTCGTAGGGGTTCCATCAGGGGATGACTTTGTAGAGGTATCAATGGAAGAACTTTATTCAGCACGTTATTCGGCTGCTCCCTGGCACAGCTCCGGGTCCAGATTCCTCCTGACTGCAAACTCGCAAAAATAATCCCCCTGCTCAAAAACCAAGGAGCAGGAATGGACCTAGATAATATAAGACCAATCGCATTAACCTCTTATTAGAAAGGGTATTGCACATTTGTATTATGAAATCTTTAACAGATAATACATTATAGGGGCCCATGTCAGATTGGATTTAGACCCGGATGCTCAATATGGTGCGCACATGTCGATTTAGAGGAACGCATTAAGCTTGCACGGCACAGGCAGCAGTATGCAGCTTTAGTGACCCTTGATTTAGCTAAAGCCTTCGATAGTGTAGAACATGTCATACTCCTTAACGTTTTGAATGACATGGATTTCCCTCGATATATTATAAACTGGATATATGAATTTTTAAAGGATAGAAAATTTGATTGCTCACAACGTGGCTTGTTGACGCTAAAATAATCGATCTAGAGGAGTTCCCCAGGGTTTTGTCCTTTCTCCTATTTTGTTTAAAGGGATACGGACACAAAAGTTGGCGGGTGGCTTCTTGCGTTGGAACAAAAGTTGAACTGTTAAAAATGACGAATACAAGCTGCTTTGAAAAATAGAACGAGAAACATCTTTTTTTTTTTTTTGCGATTTTCTGTTGCACCTTGCCTCTAAGCGGCCGCCGGCGGAAGCTGAAATTTGAAGTCATAACACCCACCCGCGCGCACGCGCGCGGCCAAGGTCGGCCACAGCCCCCCCCCCCGTCGCAGTTTTTCCAGGGGTGTTGGTTTCTTGCAGCGTTTGGTTAACCCCTTTCGGCGATCTTCGCACGTGGTCCGTCCGAAACACTATCCCCGTCGGCGCTCCACGCAGGTGCACGTCTTACATGCGCCTTCCCGCGGTTGTTGCTCGGTATTGACGCGTTCGTCGCGGCGGAAGGAAATGCCCAGACATTGTTGTTATAACAGCATCGTCGGTCTTGACACGCCGTCGCACACGTTTCCCAGAGACGAGAACGTGCGTAAACTTTGAATACCTACCTGTCAGCCATCACGCACAGCCTGGAGACCTCTAAAAAATGATTTCCTTTGCGCGGACCACTTCGTTGAGGATGATTATGTGCTGTGCTGTGCTGAAAAGCCTCGGCGTGCCGCTCAAAAGGAAATGACGCTGTGTCATCGGTCTTCTCACAAAAACGCAAGGCAGAAATGATCAGCGGCGCGTTGGAAAGAGGAGACAAAAAGATGTCGGTACTGTTTTCATTCACTTGCAGCCTTCTTGAGCATTGTGAGGGCGACGCTGGGGTGAGATGCCCGAGGCTGGGCACGAAGGCAGTAATGTCTTTAAAAATGTTGGCAACGCATAGTAAAACATTACAAGGCTAGCGAGCGCGACTTACGAGATCAGAAACACACACAGCTCTGCTTCAGCAGAAAAAAGCAGAAAAAACTGGGCAGTACGCCAGACAGGTGCTGTCATCTGTCGGGCGGCTGGCCAAGCGGGCGTGAGAGTCTCGGAGGTACTGATACCTCACAGCAGTTGCTCACGCCGACGGCATAAACTACTATTCAGTCATCCACGCAGTGCTGAAGTACTCCGCAGCTGCCTCGCATGCGTGCGCTCTTGAAAAAGCAACTTTACAGAGGAAATGACAAATAATTCTTGCACAAGTGTCTGGTGCAGAGCGAAATCTTCGCGCTACAGTTCGCGAAAAACCTGACCGGCACTTCCACGGCCGCCTGCTCTTCGTCACTTGACGCGGAAGGCTCGTAACCGTAAGCGGTAATATTTCTTGCCAAGTTAGAATGGTCCTCGTCTTCAGACGTGTACTCATCGCTGGTAGAGGCACCACAACTCGAATCCATGCTCGCGATGGCGACGTCGGCGCGCTTCGAATGACCGCGGCCTGCCGGCTGGATATCCGACGAGGGTGTTGTGACGTCATGCCTTCCAATTCCTGCGGGTCAGGCTGCGAGGCGCACGCTCACAAAAATGCCAAAAATAAAGCCATTGGCTCAAAAATGAGCTAAGTGACTACTTCTTTTCGGTGTAATCACACATTGAGGATTCATTTTCAGCATTTTCGTAAAATTTTGAGATTTCGTGTCCGTATCCCTTTAACATTTTATTAAGCTCAATTCCATTGTGCAACAACATACAAGTATATGTCTATGCAGACGACGTAGCATTCTTGCGTCTGCGAATGATATTTACTCATTACAGAGTACACTGCAGTCATACTTGGGAACACTTGAAGCCTGGTTTGCCAATATTCGAATGTCGCTCAATGTTAACAAAAGCGCCTTGATTGTGTTTCCATTGAATGTACCAGTTAATATCTCTCTCCAATATTATCAGGAAATTATTCGGCAAGTTGACTTTATCAAATATCTCGGTGTAATATATGACACAAACCTGAGCTGGCGAAATCATATTGATTATGTTAAATGTAGGGCGACACGCGCTGTTGGCATGATAAGCAAACTTGGCCGACATTGCTCTGGGCTACGCAGAGACACTTTAATGATGATTTATCGCTATTCGTCCGATATTGGAATTTGGGTGCGTACTATTCTCTGGTGGGCCAGCGTACAACATTAACCCCCTGGTTCTTCTTGAGCAGGAGGCTATTCGGAATTGTCTCGGTTTGCTAAAATTTGTAGCTAACAATGTTTTATATCAAGAAGCACGACTACCTACTCTTCCCTGCAGATTCCGCATTCTAACAGTAAAAACATATTTAAACATTTATGCATCGTCTTTGAGACGATCACAATTCGTATTTATTAGAGAAATGAGGGTATTTTTCGATGAGCACTGGTCCCGCCTACTTCGCCCTCAAGTTTTGTTTGTACAAGCTGAGCTCGATCCATTAAATGTTAATATACGCAAGATCACTTGTCCAGACAAACCCTTGCCTAATATAACGTTAGAATATGACGATATATTTCCATCGAATGCCAAACTCCTGCACCCCTACATACTTAAACGGCATGTTACAAGATCATTTAACGCAACTAGGAATAGATCATGTGATCGCGACTGACGCGTCAATGAATGAAGAGAAAGCGGGTGTGGGTATTTTCTCCGAGTCACTATCCTGGTCTTACGCATTACGCCTTCCAGATTTCACACCCATATTTTTGGCTGAACTAGCAGCGATTATCTTAGCTCTGCGGAAACTTCTTTCAAATTACTCCACAGTGGTTATAGTGACTGATTCACTGTCAGTATGCACATCGCTCATTTCATCTGCAGACACTACTGTAGCCAATACATTTAAACTGTTAACCCCTCCTAACTTAAGTCTGGTACGATTGGTATGGGTTCCAGGCCATCATGGCATATTCTTAAATGAAATGGCTGACACACTTGCGCGGATATCTCTTGATGGACCAGTTATGTACGTCATGCCTAGTTCGGCTTTTGTCACTGCCGGCTAGGTTTAGAAAATTTTCCCTATTACAAGATTCTACGAAACTCAAAATCCAAACGTCGGAATTTAATCATTTGTCCTTTTCGAGGGACAATAAATGGTGCCCCACACGTAAATTAGAAATCTCCATAACAAAATTATGCTGCCGAATCCCACCATTAAATTTTTACCTATACAGGCCTGGTCTGGCACTGTCCTCTCTGTGTCCTACCTGCCAGGAACCCGAAAGCATTGATCACTTTCTATTATCATGCCGTCGCTTTAGAAATCAGAGGAAGAAATTAGAATTTTTGGTATTTCTCTAAATACTCAAAATATCCTCTCCTTCGGGGCTTCTTCATTGGGTTTTAGCCACAGGAACATCTGCGTGGCGCTCTGTAACTATATCTGTGACACAAAAAGACTACCCTGTTAATTCTCGAAATAAATAATTGGATAACTCATTAAATCGCTAATTGTTGTTTCGAAATTATTCTAATACCACCAAAATATTTTTGGTGTTTATATACAATTACTATTATTTGAATTCTGTCTCTGCCCTGTAAATCTCTTTCGAAATTATCATACACGTTATACTTCACCCTGATTTACTTCTTCGTCTTTTTTTTTTTTTCCCTTTTCCCCCTTCCCTTTAACCTTTAACCGCCGGCTTGTTGGCCAATCCCCCGTAGTGGGTAAGTGCGACAGATGAGGATCAAGCAAGCAAGCAAGCGTCGCCATCTTGGCCTCCGCAGGCTTCTGTGTAAATAAATTGTAAATAGCCTTGGGCATCAGCTACACATAACATTATTGAGCTATTGAGCTGTTGACCAGTGCCCATGCTCTGCCCTTCCAACTGCAACAATGGCTTCGCAGGTCTGTGCTTTCCATCATGAAATATAAGTAACACCATTTGTGTTCAGCCCGTTTCACATGGTGCGATTTTGCAGTGCGTTTTTCGCAGCTGCGATTTCCGCAGATGCGAAATTCGCAATCGCCTTTCACATGGATCTACGGCAGCTGTGTTTTTTGCATACTCGTTAAGCATTCTGACTGGCGATGACATATGAGCGAGCCGCTTACTACTGGTTGTCTGTTTCCACCGCTACAGTGGCTACTACTGCATCTGCGTTTTTCGCAGAGAAGTTCAGCACGCCGAACATCGAAAAAACGCATGCACGAAGGGTACGGCAGCCTATTTTCCGCAGCTGCGAATTCGCAGACAAAATCGCACCATGTAAAACGGGCTTTATCTTAGGCCGCATTTTGCTGCTCCTTCTATGTAAGTTTTTCTTGTTCACATAAAAAAATCAGTCCTTGAATCACAAACTTCAAAGTGATAGAAATGAATGTAAGTGTGCTTGCTTTGGAATAAATGAAAGTGAAGTTGCACACAGACCTCATTGCTGCAGCAGCGATAGAGCCGTACTTCTCCAGAGGACAGAGCAGCTGCCAAGATGTCCGCACCTGCAAACTAAAGAGCGGAGTATCCATTTGCACCGGAGCACTCTAGAAACCCTGCTAACACTCCCTCCATATGAACGACTAAGACAAACATCGACCATAAAAGAATTGGTAATGTCAACGTTATGGCTCCCAAATGGGACCCGAAATGTTAACATTACTAAATGTGTTTGGTCAGTGCTCATCTTTCATCATTTCCCCTCCCGACCCAGACCAGATTCCACTCTACTCTCGATTACTCCCTTCATATGTAACCAGTTTTTGATGATGAGAACTACTGTTTGGCTTGTGTGCCAAGTCTTGAGCATGTCATCGCCTGATGGCACCTCTATGTTTAAATTGCCACAGTGGCTACCTTCAGCCTTCGTTTGCACAAATCCTGCCCAATGGTGCGTCATGGTTTCCACGTGCCACCGATACATGGAAGCACCTGCATCTCAGTGTTACGAAACTGTCCCCCAGGCGAGGTTGATGACATCTGAATGACATGATGCCCCTGTCGTCCACTGTTGGCCAGCTGCAACATGCTCCGCGCCCTGCTTGGTCCCACCTATACCACTGCCTCGTCATCCTCTCACGTTGCCCCCTTGGTAGGTTGAATGAGTCGTTCGTGTCGGCAAAAGCAGCAGTCGTGAAATAGAGGCGCTCAAGGACTCCGACCACGCCTTAAAGCTTTATCAACATTCTTTAGGAGGATTGGTACTCACACAGAGATCACCTATGTCCGACACCAGTTCAACCGTGTGAACGCGACGCATGCCGGCGTCGGGGGAATCTTCGCTCGGTTTGGCAGAGCATGCCCACAAGGACAAACTGTTCGGCTGTAGGGGCACAATTTCCGAACTTTCAATAATGCAACTGCCAGAAAAAGATCAATCATGCAGAGATAAATTGAAATCTCGGGCCCGTTTCTTTTACCTTGTCGTCCCAGCTTCCAGAAACCAAGCAGTACTCGAGCCTATTGAGTAGACCTTGACTTTCTGGTTTAAAACGAACGCGGTTCACCTTTGTGCCGACATACTTTACATTTACCTGCACCATTTCTGCTACACACGCAGTCCACGCGGTTCACGTCACGTTCGCACGAGCGGCTAGCATCAAAACATACCGGCAAACATTCCGCCAAAGCCGCTCGCGCAACTTCCCATCCTCATGGAGTCGGAGCAGTCGCCCCCTTCAATTACATCTTCAATCGACTGAACGTCTTCGCACACAAATATTATATTTATGGTACTTACAACAGTAGTAAATACCATCTTAAAGATTTATTAGCGTATAACTAGCATTATTAATTCAACGCCACCTAAATAAAATTTCAGCTAGCGCATGCTGCCCTCTTACGACATTTTTGCCTTTGACACAAGCGGCCTCACAAGCTTCTCGAGCGTGCGTGCGTGCGTCGTTGGCGTCGTCGCGGAGGATGTCGGCCAGGCCAGGCGAAGCCTCGGCCTAAATCAGGCGAAGATACGTGAAAGACGGTCGGCGAACCATCTACCACCAAATAGAGGCACCAGCGACGAACAACGAAATCGTGCGGCCTCGCAGTCGACTCCGAGCGAGGGCTTCCGCCGCTCAGTGGAAGCACCACCTGATAGGGCCGAGCTCCTGCTCCTTTCCGCAATAACATCGCCGTGGCCTCGTGAGGACAGTCGACGCACTGAGTGATGGCCGGGTCGGCGTTGCGCAGGTTGATGGCCGAATACAAGCAGCTTACTTTGAACCCGCCCGAAGGCATCATAGCGGGACCGGTGAGCGAGGAGAACTTCTTCGAATGGGAAGCGCTCATCACTGGACCGGAGGGCACCTGTTTCGAAGGCGGCGTTTTTCCGGCCAAGCTCACATTTCCCCCAGATTACCCGCTCAGTCCACCGAAGATGCAGTTTACTTGCGAGATGTACCACCCCAACATCTACGCGGACGGCCGCGTATGCATCTCAATCCTGCATGCGCCAGGTGAAGACCCCATGGGCTACGAGTCCAGCGCCGAGCGTTGGAGCCCCGTGCAAAGCGTGGAGAAGATTCTGCTGTCCGTGGTCTCCATGCTGGCCGAGCCCAACGACGAGAGTGGTGCCAATGTAGACGCGGCCAAGATGTGGCGCGAGGACAGACAGCAGTTCAATCGCATTGCCGACCGCCTGGTGCGCAAGTCGCTCGGCATGCTTGCCTCCTGAAACTGCCCGACCAATAAATTCCTCAACAGTAAAAAAAACGAAGCACATAAAGCATTCCTTTATTCTACGCACAGCAGAAATAAACGACCAGCAGAAATGGGTAAACGTGCCGCGCTTTACTTCCTTTTCTTGAGTTCCTCGAATCGGCGCGTCAAGTCGTCAAAGTCGAGGTCGTCTTCCTTGGAAGGCGGCTTCGGCAAGCTGCCGGAAGGTACTGACGGTAAGTCTGGCAGTCCGCCCACTGCACTGTATGGTGGCAGGCCTCCTTCGCCGAAGCCGACAGTGTGCGGGTTTATAGCTGGGAACGGAGCAGCGACAGGTGGTGCCTTGGGAACGGGCGGAGGCCCAGGGAAGTTCATAGGCTGGGGCGCAAACGGTGAAGCCTGAAAGTCGGGTCCTGACGGAGGTTTGAACGGTGGCGCGTTGTAGTCCGCCCCCACTTGTCCCGCGGTCGGCGGTGGCGTGTAGTCTACGCCCTGCGGTGCACTGCCAGGCATAAACTGGGGGTAGGGATCGGTGATAAAACCGGGTGGTCTAGCCGCAGCGCCAAGATCGATCAGTGGAGGCTGCAATGTTTCGTCGCTTGGTTCTTCCATGACAGACTTGTCCGGCTCGTAGGGCACGTCGTGGCTCTTCGCTATCTCTATCAGGTATTGCTCCACAAGAAGTCGCGGGGGCGCCTGAACGCTCAACTTCTGCATCAGCTTAGGACTCACCGTTGACAGTCCGTTATCACGGGCCGCCTGTGCATAAGGTTTACCGTACTTGATCGCCAGCTGATCGGCAACCGCCTTCAGCTCGGCGACGTCAGCCTGTAACCGTGGTGCCACCCAGATGAGGCTGGAGACAGCTTCGGAGAGGCCTTCATCCAGCGTTTTCATTTGTTGAAGGAGACCAAAACGTGCCAACAAAAGATCACAGTAAACTTCAACGAGTTCCATGGCTTCGACGAGGTAATCCTCACGAATTATGTGCTCCACGCGGATCCTTGCCCTCTCCGTTTTCCCGTTTGCCAGGTGCTCTGCGATCTCCTTACGAGCCTTCTGCGCTAGCTCTGTTTTCTTACGTTCAAGGAGCTTCAGGCGATTTATCGTCAGTCTCAAGTTCGTCTTCAACTTCGCGTAGTTGGGACCCGAGGAAAACATGTCTGCGCTGGTGTCACGGACGCTTGGCAGCAGAACAAGGGTTTCTCTGAAGTCTCCGGGAGCGCTTCCTACCTTCCAGACATGGGAAGGACAACAGCCGCCAGTTTTCTGTACACAGGCAGGAACCCGTTGCTGAAAGCACTCTATGGTTTCAAGGCGCGGCGTCACACCCGTCACACTTCCCCGCCCCACTTGCAGCAAATCACGCCAGCCGGATAGATTACGGCCACATTACGGCTATGGAATGACTCACGTTTGGCTTTGAACCTAGTGTAAGCTTTTGAGCGAATACGTCTTTGCGGCTCGGTTGTCACAGAACGCGTGCTATCGTTACCTTACCATTAGAGTGTACTAGAATATGGTCGAGTGGGACGAGCGGCTGGGGCGGCGCATGCTTTCCAGTGAGGCGCCCGACGTGGAAAAATACTAGGGCGGCGCTGCGGTCGAACTGGATTGGGCCGCATCAAGGTCGCGCCGTTATAAACTGCTGGCGATACTGCTCGGAAGGGTACTTCGTACAACTTCGCGCGCTGGTATTTGCGTTCAGACCCATCAAATGGGGTTCATAATTGCATATGACATATAGGTATGCCCTAAGAATAAAATTCCTTTTCTTTCTTTTATTTATTTATTTTTTTATTATTTTGGAATACCGCTCGGTGATTGCGCGTGCATTGCGGCCGCAGTGTCGGCTTTCATTCTACTCTGTTATTGTACGGTTCCCTTTGGAGAAAAAATATTTTGCTCGTTCTTCAAGCAGCATGTATTGTTGTACTCAGATTTACGGGAAGCATTGTTATAGATAAAAAAAATTTAACTGCCGCGCAACATTCCATTCAAGTTTTTGCCTTCCTCGCGTAACAGAGTGCGGAGCTAGTAATAGGTACAGGGTCATTTATTGCGGTATGGGACCTCGAGCGCCGAAAACAGTTTTTGTTAGTCATTCTATATGCTCATCTTTGACCATATAAGCCGTACGTGGAAATTGTTTCCCCTGTCAATACTTCAAAAAAAAAGAAAAGAAAGAGAAGGAAAGAAAGAAAGCGGAGTAAACAGAATGCGGAGTAATTGGTACGGGGTTATTTATTGCAGTCGGACCTCGAGCGCCGAAAACAATTTTAGTTAGCCATTCTATATGCTAACCGTTGGCCGTAAGCCGTACGGAATCTTTTTCCAGTCGATACTACAAAAAAGAAAAAAAAAGAAAAAAAGCCGGCGCGGTAGCCTATATTATGCCAATATCGTGGATACGGCGTTGCGCGGCTAAACTGGAGCTCGCGGGTTCAATCCAGGTCACGGAATTCGATGGAAACGAAATGGAAAAAAGACTCGTGTACTTCTATTTAGGTGCACGTTAAAGAACCCCAGGTGGCAAAAACAAAACCGGGTGCCTCATAATCATATCGTGGTTTTGCCACGTACGTAAAACCGAAGAATTTGCTTATATTAAAAAAAGAAAAATGCATGTGACTGCGTTCTTCGGCTTATTTCTGGGGTTGTAAACATAAATTATTATAGGGTCTGATTTCCGAGAAAAACATGTTACGCCTAACCTATATTTCATGCATAAATGTAATGCCGTTCCCAAATGTATGACCGCTCAACTCCGCAGCTTGTATATTATAAACGGCTGTGTTCAGTTATATATATATATATATATATATATATATATATATATATACAGCGCGTTTCAGCGAACACTTTCAAAATTTATTTAAGGTTACCTGTGGCAGATAGCACAATTCTAGCTCATGCGCTGATCTACTCGAAGAGGCGGACATTACTAGCAAAAAAATTTGAAATGCCTAATCGACTAATTAACAAAAATGTGCTAATTAAGCTTTTAACTAATTAACTGATGGCCCATATTGCAATTTACAAATTGTAGTCGTGGAGTTCGCAAGACGCATCCACTCAGAATTAATTCTCAGGATGAGCAGCGGTTTCGAGATATTAATTCCCGAACTTTGCGGAGAAATGCATTGGCGTTCCAGTTAATTTTGTGCTTCAATGCAAAAAGCGACGTTTTGTTAAGAACCTAACTGGAACGCCAATGCATTTCTTCGCAAAGTTCGGGAATTATTATCTCGAAACTGGTGTCACCCCGAGATTTCGTTCCAACTGGATCCGCCTTGCGCACTCCACGGCTACAATTTGTAAATCACAATATGGTCCATCAGGTAATTAGTTAAAAACTTAATTAGTGAATTTCTGTTAATTATTCGATTATGCACTTCAATTTCTTGTGCAAGTAATGTCCGCCTCTTCGAGTAGACCAGCTCACGAAGTAGAATTGTGCTATCGGCCACAGGCAACCTTAAGAAATGTTGAAAGTGTTCGCTGAAACACCCTTTATATATATATATATATATATATATATATATATATATATATATATATATATATATATATATATATATATATATATACATACATACATACATATGCGTGTGTGCGCGCGCGCGCGCGCGTGTGTGTGTGTTTGTGTGTCGGTGTGTAAGTGTCATTGATATACTGTACGACGCCGAATAGTAATTTCCGTTCGAATGTAACGCATAACAGCACTATTGAAATCTCAAAGGTGAGTGACTGCATGCAAGTGAGGACTGTTAATTATTCCGAATGATTTTGCTGCCGGAGGGTCGTGGCTGTTGCGCAGAGGCGCAGTTCCTGAGAGAATTAACGGACGGGTGTTCATAAGTACTGCTTAACAAGTTCCTAGCTCTCATTCGATATAAACGCCCTGTTTTGGGGCAGCCTGTAAATCTGCTAACTTGATTCCGACAAGGAAAACTTTTTTTGAAAGTCTCACCATGTTTGTAACTCATTAAAACTGGGTGCCCCATGTGGTACGTACTTCTTCAACGAACGCAACAGATCTGCACATATCTCTGCGTGTATGTGAAACATGCCGTTACTTTGTTTCATTATGGTCGTTATGATAGTGCACTGGCTAAGTGAACGCAGTCGTTCAGTTATATATATATATATAAAGATGGTGTTGCCTGCTATGAATATTACAGCTGCGAATGAGAGTTTTATTTCCAGTATTCACTACAAGTGTGGTTGTTACTGCAAACACGTGCGCTTATTCCGGTCGGGAGTTCTCACTTTTTAAATTATTGCATTTATACTATTTGTAATTTTTTCCCTTACATATATATATCGTAAATATACATGTCTATGTACCCTTTGATTTAATTACCTAGAAATACATTGGTCATTCTTGGCGCCACGCAGTTAATAAACCTGGTTTATTTCGCTCTGATATTGTTATCTTCGATCATTGTCCCTGATCAATATCCACCAAGAAGAAGCGCGTGTAAAATGACACGATACCAATAATAAAATTTTCTTACGTAGCCTTCATGGTGCGGGATACCATTTACTTTTAGAAGACAGTGGTAAAAACAGCAGTTCACCTGGCTAAAACTACATTTGGCACCGGCCGTAAAGAGTCATGGGCGCACCGAAGCAACTAAACCAAAAAAAAAAATGTACTGCACAGAGGTTCTGCGAGAAAAACTGGGCGTGCGCCAGCGTCCGCGTAGCGAACGCGCGCTCGCTAGCAGACGATGCGCTTGACAACGACAGCAAAATTGAAGACGTCGCGTTGTATAATATATGCCTCAAATATATATGTTTGGCAAAATGGTGTATACATAAATTTACAGTTGAAATAAAGCGCTATTTTAAGAGCGTACTATGCACAATCGGGCTCGGCACCCGCAGCGCAAGTACGTTGAATATGCCGCGGAGCGCGTCTCCGCCCCAATCCAGTTCGCTCGCAGCGCCCTCGCACTATTTTTCCACACGCGGCGCCTCAGCGGCAGAGCGCCGTTCGGCCCACTCGACCATTGTCTAGTACACTCTACTTACCATCAGTAGAGTGTACTAGAACATGGAGAGTGCCCGGAACGGCTGCATTTTCAATGCATTGAAAGTGAAGCCAAACGACCGTAACGCCGCTTGGGGCGCTGCGATCGGTAGCACTCAGCCCGCCATGGCTCAGAGGTAGAATGTCTGCTTCTCACGCAAAAAACCGGGGTTCGAATCCTGCCAAGAGACAATGTTTTTCCTTTCTTTTTACTACTTCATGCGTTGATTTTTTTATTCTTTATACTGCTGCTTAACACTTGCTTCCGTTGCTATACAATACAACAAAAAGTCAAGCAGAAGTTGAAGGAATAATAACAAAATAACAATGATTTGCAGTGAATGATAATGTTTGCAGCGCCACCTCACAGGAATCAACAAAACTATTCCAACCAAAGCATGGCCTCCGAGAATGGCACGCATGCAAAACCCCGCCGACGCCTGCTTGACAGGCTCCGCTGTGCGCTCAAGGCTCATTCACACTAGGCCGACACGGCACCGATTTTGGTCAGCCGACTGTTGGCGACAGCATTTTCCGTGATGTAGACTGCTGTCGCCAACAGTCGGCGACAGCAGTGTGAATGAATGAGCCTTGAGCGCACAGCGGAGCCTGTCAAGCAGGCGTCGGTGGGGTTTTATATGCGTGCTGTTCTCTGAGGCCATGCTTTAGTTAGAACAGTTTTGTTGATTCCCATGAGGTGGCGCTGCAAACACTATCATTCACTGCAAAACATTGTTATTTTGTTGTTATTCCTTCAACTTCTGCTTGACTTTTTGTTGCATTGCATAGCAACGGAAGCAAGTGTTAAGCAGCAGTATAAAGAATAAAAAAATCAACGCATGAAGTAGTAAAAAAAAACGGAAACACGTCGTCTCCTGCCGAGATTCGAACCCCGGTTTTTTGCGTGGGAAGCAGACATTCTACCTCTGAGCCACGGCCGGCCACGGCCGGCTGTGTGCTACCGATCGCAGCGCCCCAAGCGGCGTTACGGTCGTTTGGCTTCACTTTTGGAAGCTCGTTCCGGGCACTCTCCAATTCTAGGTCACTCTACCATCAGTTTACATCATGTTTACATCGTAGTCTACGTTCGTACTGTACGATTGCAGACGAACCTAGTGCAACAGCGTATTTTGTAGGTGAAATTGGCGCTGTTTGTCTGGTGCTGGCACGCAAGTGTTCTTGTGGAGCTGATATTTTGACATGGGAAAGAAGAAGTGGAGCGAGACGGGTAATCCTAACCGCGATATTTGCGAGTTTCTGAACGAACTGGCGGACTACGAAAAGAACGTTACGCGTAACGTTTACAAGAGCAACGCGTACAGAAAAGCAGCTGTGACGCTTGAGAAGCTCGACAAAAGAGTAGCAAGTGCAGAAGAAGCAAAAGCCCTTCCCGGTATCGGCGCGAAAATTTCACAGAAAATAGAGGAATTCCTTCGAACGGGAAAAGTTGCGAAACTAGAGAAAGTTCGTAGCGATGAAAGCACAAATGCTATCCAAGAGTTGACGCGGGTATCGGGAATAGGGCCAGCGCACGCAAAGTCTTTTTATGATCGTGGCATTCACAGCATTGAGGACCTGCGTCAGAACCAGGACTGTCTGACGGAACACCAGAAGATAGGGCTGCGTTACTTGGAAGACATCGAGAAGCGCATACCTCGAGAAGAAGTTGGTCTTTTGGAGGCCCGCGTTATCGACGCACTGCATCAATTTGACGAAGACTACGAGGCAGTCGCGTGCGGCAGCTATCGAAGAGGCTTGCCTACGAGCGGCGACATCGACTTGTTGGTGTGCCACAAGAGCTATCGATCTACTGACAGGAGGCCGCCCAAACTCCTAGCACGCCTCGTGGAACACCTTCGTCAAGTGGGCTTCATCAGTGACATAATGTCTTTGGGAGAGACAAAGTTTGCAGGTGTGTGCCAGCTCGATTCTTCGCGGCCTCACCGACGCATTGACATCCGCGTACTTCCTCAAGATCAGTTCTTCTGCGGTTTGCTGTACTTCACAGGCAGCGACTTGTTTAACCAGAGCATGCGTGCGCACGCCGCTCAGCAAAATATGAAGCTCAGTGAATATGCATTACGTCCAATTGGTTGCACAGGCGTCTTAGGGGAGCCTCTGCCTATAACTAGTGAACGTGATGTGTTTGACTGGTTGGACTTGCCCTTCTGGGAGCCGCACAAGCGCAATGGGCCTCTTGGACAGTGAACACTATGGGTGTGGAATGGCACACAGTGAATTTATTCACACATAATTACATCTTGCTAGGCTTGCAAGACCAGTTCAAGCCACTGGCGCAGTGCCTCTCCCAGGACAGCTGGCATTGAGGCAAGGTCCCGGAGAAGAAGGTAGAAAGGAAACGGGAAGCGCTCCATGTAGCTGCGAAGCTTGACTTGCCCTGAGGGCCCGAACTCTGGTTGCCGAATTTCAAGGATGGAGTCCTAGAAAGCCAAAGCCAACACCAAAAACACTTTAGCAAGAAGGAAAAACACTGAAGCAATTATTATCTGTCTCCTGATGTATTAATAGGCTGCCAGTAATGGAGAAAAACATTGATAAATCTATAGGTAACAGTACATACATAAAAGCTCTTTTACAGATTTCCCTGTACATGTCAAAACGAGTAAAGTTCACACTTACTGCCTCATATTTATACATAAGTGATAAATGTTTGCTTATTGATTCTGTATTCTGTGAATGATACTAAAGTTTAAATGTTAACTGTCCAAATTAACACCCATTTGCCTGCTGCTTAACCCTAATCAGTTTCCCTCTCACACATACTGCATCGAGAACACAAAATTTTAAATATTACTGGTCCAATGATTTCTGCAGGAACATCTTAATGCCTTACAAGAAATATCTGACTTGTAGAAAAACAAAAGCCAAAAATAATGCAAGAAATCAGACTGCCAACAACTGTAATTGCATAAATTATGTAGACTTGGGCCCAGTGATAATTTCTTCCAGAAATTTTGTAACAGTCCACAGGCTGCAAGACTGCCACCAACTGTAATTGCATAAGTTATGTAGGGATGGGCCAGTGATAATTTCTTCCAGAAATTTTGTAACAGTCCACAGGCCTAGATCAGGCCTTTGTGCTTTACCTTTCAAGCCAGCTACCTAAGTCACGTAGCAGCCTTCAAATAATTTGTGGCAATTTTTCACACACATAATTGTAAATTTAGAAGCCTGCTCCCTGTAATCTGCTGAATTCATGACATGACAAGCATTCAAATTAATGTCAATGATTGCACTAAAATTTTTGCCTTTCTTTTTCGTGTTCAAATGTAGAGAATATAAACTTAACAGCTATAAAATAAAATTCGTACCAGAAATGGCTAAAAGGGACTATTATTTTCACACTGCTGGTGTATTGCTGGAGCTGAGGGAAAGATTTCAGCGACGGCTGCAGATGTTTACCTGGCATGCTACAGCAGATGACTAGGGTAAAAGATAAAATAATAAAAGAAAATCCACAACACACACTAATAAAAATATATGCAGATTGAGCAAATTCTACAGGTCAAAAGTGCCTTTGTAATGTGCAAAGCAGATGCAGCACTTCCCCAAAGTCTGAAAACATCTCATAGTTGTCGGGATATGGAAAATAAGTTAATTTCCCTAATGCTTTCCCTGGCTTCATTACCTATTTGCTTCAGACGGTTGTACAGTATTGTCCACTCTTGAAGAGAACACCTAATTCGTAGGCAATACAATGGTTACATTTATTTTATAAGAAACGAGTAGCTCAAATGATGCAATAAGTGAAACACAAAAAAATAACCTGCAGGCCTTCATGCCATATTTAGCTGTAATAATCAATGGTAGAACACTAATCGGGGGTGTTCCCCGCGGACTGTGCTGTACATTAAAAGTTATAACATGCAAAGCTTGAATTAACACTGAATCATTATTTGCTATTAACGCTGCCTCTAAGCAACATGGTTAAGATGCTATGCTCAGCAGAATCGGGCAAAGTGCTGAGGCACTGGGGGTGTTCTTGCAGCCATCAACATGCGTGAGTAACAAATGCAGCTCACAAGTGAGATCTGGAGTAAACTAAAAGCAAAAATGAAGGCACTTTGGAACACGAGAACATACACTTGCCTTGCCGCCCAGGCTGTCCAACACAACAAACACCATAAGAAGTCCCTGTGAATGTGCCCTGCACACTGCACTTGCTACGTCCCCTTCACTGCAGATGCCTCGGCCGTCCGAAATGATGAGCAGCAATCGAGCAGTGTCTGGGCTGGGGGGCAAGAGCTCTGTTGCCGCCCTCAGAAGAGGAGCTACACGTGTACGTGTCTGCTGAAAGTTCAATAGCCCAGCCACCGTGGCACCTGACTGCCGCGTCCATGGCTGGCCCAACGGGTGCAATATTCGCACTTGCTCTCCGAAGCTCACCACACCCAGCTCCCCTGCCTCCAGAAAACTTAGTGCCTGGGCCAGGAGTGCCAACGACTGCAGAGCAAGAGGCCCACTGGGGCCCATGCTGAGTGAGTCATCGATGGCAAGCATCACGCGGTACTGTCTCTGTGAAGGCTGCACCCTCCGCAGCCAAATTTTATCTTTGCGCAGCTGGCTTGCCAAGTATGCAATCACGCGTCGCATGCTAAGCCGCTTGCCAGACCTGAAGTCGCCTCGAAGCCGTGACGCCTTGGTTGGCTCTAGCACAAGCCGCAGCTGTTCGCACAGTTCCTGCACCAGTGGAGCAACATCACGCTCTGCCTTCTCCCAGGCTGCCCACGTCTCTGACCCCGGTTGGATCGTGGCCACTTCCCATTCGGCCGACAAGCGTGCTTCCTCATCCATTTCTACTCCTGTAACAAGATCCATATTGGTGTGAAAGCTTGGTTCAGGGCCTCGTTCCACAAACGCAGTCTCTACAACAGTGCCTGGCTTCTCCTTTGTTTCTGCCTCCTCTGTAGCGGCTGCTTTTCTGTGTGTGGCTGGAGGCTTTTCTGAATGATCTTCCTCCATAGCTTCTTCTTGGTCTTGTTCCGTTAGTTGGTCTGGCATTCTTTCTTCCTCTGCATTCTCCATTGCGGCCTGTGCTTGCTCTGGTGTGGCTGTATCAAGTGCGACTTCATCGTGTGCCTCCTCACTGGTGACATGCTGAAAGAGGTCGGCCTTCTCCTTGTCCTTCGGCTGTGTGCTCTGATGCTCGGTGGTGCGCAGCTTGCGGGGCTTCATACCTTCTGGATCCGCAGTGGTGCGCTTCTCTGATGTTTTGAAAGGCATTGACTCATCATCAGGCTGGCTCTCGTTGCTTGGACCAGACCCAGAGAGACCTCTGGCCTGCCCACCTGTGCGCAAACAGTGTGAAAGCAGAAGTTAACAAAATTGCCATGTTCCTGCTTGCTACACAAGACAATAGCCCAGCTCTATCAGTATAGGCCAAGATTAAACAAAGTATGGTGGGCAAGGTCCTGCCAAAGAAGACTATGGCTTTCAAGTTTCAAGACAAATGCAGGAAAACATAACATAGAATATTTCGTAATTACTTTCTGCTGCAATGCAACACGACTGATGCAACATAAGAAGCACAAACCTTCAGAACAGGCACACAAGTTTAAAATTCTAGTGCACGGCAATGCCTGGTGTTTTAACACCAGTTAACAAGTGATATGTTCCTCAAGAAACAAATTAGTAATGTGAGAAAAACTACTACAATTCAGCAGACTGTAATTACAAACACAGTCTATTAAAACTCAAAGCGTAAAATTGCTCCATATGAACAATAACTATTGGTTAAAACTGAATACTACAGCCCACTACTACAAGCAAGTATGGTTTAAGAGTTTAAGTGCATGATTTAAATACGACCAACACAATGCAGAAATGTTCTTGTAACATGACTTACATTAACCCTGGTATTAAATGTAACACAGAACAAGGTCACATTTCTGTTGACTGTGTTCAACACTGGACATAACAAAAAGCTACATTATGTGAGATAGTATCCAAGTCACACGAGCAAGTTTAGTGATTATGGTGGCTAAGGCTTAAAGTTCCTTAATGCCATTATTTTCACAGCTAATGCTACACAGGCATTTAGTGTAACTCAATGCTACAGTGACAATACATGTTGTCAGTGTAGCAGGTTACTTTGGAGTTGAAAATTCCAAAAAGAAAAGTTATTTGTAGCTTGAAAGTGCAAACGATATGTCTTTAAAATATGCTAATAGGCTTTTTCCAAATGGAGTTTGCTTTTTCAAAAGTTTTCTTATCCATGTCCAGAAGCTTACCTATCGTCTGATGTTGAATTATAAAGCTGGATTGGTTCAAGCAAAATGCACCTGTAGTTTTTAAAAACTGGAAACTGTACTATGCTGATGACTCCTTTCAACAAATTGTCATGCTAATAATATTGCTACATAGTATTATTTTATTGCTGCTCAACACTTTTATCAGTAATGAGTGCACACATTCAGTATTGTTCCAAATTGTCAGAGTTCAGCACACTGCTAATGGCATTAAAATTTAATGCCAATAAATCTGCCAGTATGCAAATGGCGTTCATAGCTCAAGCATTAGCAGTTAATACCATTAAGCTCATCTGTGTGACACAGGTGTCTCATGCAAATAAGTTATACCCCTGTTGGAATGAGTTCCCCTATGTATTCCTGGGATAAAATAACACTGAGTTAAATTATTGCTAAATTTGACTCACTACACGATTTGACGTAGTATTTATGCAGTACTCAGTAGTGGTCCAGCTAGTTAGGTTTCGGAGCAATTTTCGGGGCAGAAAAAAAAAAAAAAAGAAAAAAAAAACCCGTTTAAGAGCAGAAAAATATGCTTTTTGTTAACACATGGAGCTGTACAAGAGTAATGAGTTTAGTGCAGCCATTTGGTGCAGCTTGTTACTACTGCATAATCTGTAAATGCGGCTCCACAGTAAAGGAAGACACAAGGCCAACAGTGAGCAGCAGCCAGTCAAATGTGTCTTCCCATGGACGGCATACCATGCACTGTATGTTGCAAAGAGACTTATTTGGGTAGGTAACAAGCTTTGTAAACAATTGCATAACATTTTGTAGGCTAGTGAGAACAAAGCTATGCGGTCAGGCTTAAGACAGACAAAATATTACAACAGCGCTATAACAATTTGTGCCGTCAAGCATGATACAAAAAGTAATGGCAAATGTCTTACGTGCATTCCAAATACCGGATGTGCTTTTATATTCTTCACGGCAATACACAAAATAGGTAGTGCATTCAATAATGATGCTAAAAGCTATGACAAGAGGCCAATGTACATCTACAAATGGTGTCGGGAATGACATGCTGCTGTACGGTGTGTTGCAAAGATGGGTGACCAATGCTGCAAGAACAGCATTGGTACCATGCGGTAGACTCACTTCCATTGCAAGGTGGTTTGTCTGTTTTCTGAGTGTTGTGTGGCCTTTGCGAATAGATACGAGTCGATGCATAACTTTAGTGACTGACACTTGACCGACTGACCCAACAAAGCAGTGTCGATTACGTTTAACAGCCTAGGCAATGTGCCCATGGCGAAAATTTGCTGTTGACCGTTTTTGTATGGGCCGCAAGCTGTTGTAGAAGGCTTGCTGCTAATACATATAGTATGCTCGTACAAGTGGCTAATTGGCAATTTGTTTCGAGATCATGCACAGGGTTTTTGATGGCCGTGGAAGCACTGTTCTGGTCTGTGGGCAACTACAACTACCACGAGAGCGTGTTGACAGAAAGTTCTGAACTGCATGCGCAAATGCACGAATCTGTGTGCCTTATTTCAATGGCTAACCTGTCCCATCTTCGTACAAGATATTGCGTTTTACATAATGCAGTGCTTTCATCGCTGTTCCCTCTGTCACGATTGCATACGGGAATTGTTTCAATCGGTGCTCTCTACCCGGACGAACCTTGTATCGACACAGACAAAGCGTCATGGAAAGGCTCAGTGCAAGGCACCGACGTCAGCCGTGTATATCACAGAATATTCTAAAAATTGAATAGTACAGACAAATTATTCACGAATTGAATTATATGAACACTCAATATTTTACTTGTATTTATACATTTGAGTATTCGTACACCCCTGCTGAAGACGTTCCATTGTAAGCAGACGAAAATAGCACACTTTGGCGCAGTTGGCAAAAATGGCCCTTGAGTTGGCCGCAGCCAGGCACAGGCAAGTAGAATTGTAGCAAAATAGTGCAAATGGTGCAGTTGGACCTCCACCGAGTACTTGCACAATAAAAGAACAGCAGCACACTACTGTTACCCAAGGTGACTCAGCAATATGTGCAGAAGTAACTGGTGCTTCTAATGCAGCAGACCTGAAAAGCAAGTTACTTGGCTCACCGATGTCTAATGTGCCTTCCTGCTCCTCAGCGTCTTCATGTGACGATCCCTGTTCTGCTTTGCCAGCATTTGCCCCAGTGCCAGCATTTTCAGCTTCAGTTGATGCGTCACCTAGCATGGGAGGAGCAAAACATTGTCATGCAGCTGGGCAAATGAAGCAATATGTGGCAGCTGACAGTGCACAACAATCCCTAGAAATAGCCAAGAACTAAGGCACGTACAGACATATGTAAATAGTTCTCCTTTGCTCTATCCTCTGCTATCTGCCAACACACCGCCAAAACATACCGCTGATTCATTTGCCAGTATTTGTCCGACACTAACTGAATCAAATGTAGCGCCAGCTTTCTGTGTGTCCAAAGTAGAAAACTAATGTAGAAATGACGCTAAAGATCCTAAACAAAGTAGCAATCTTACATGCACAACATTATTTTACCAAGAAAAATGGCCAAGGGTATATGTGTTGCTCAATGGCGGCTGGTTTCCTAAAGTCAGCTTCACTGCACAATTTTTTAAAGACAGCTTTAAAGGCAAGCAATAACTACTATATAAACTAGAATACAGGTTGAGATTTTTCCCCAAAAAAGAACAGCTAAAGTCACTTATATAGCGGTCATTAGTACATTGCGAGTTGTTGTCTGGCCAAGTCAAGGTCAGCAGTCGACCTATATTCCGGGCTGACCTATATTGTCATGGTTTATACGGTACTACCACATGGACCCGATTTTCGAGTGACGACAACAAGTGACAAGCTTGGCTGTCGGTTTGCCACCGTTACTTGCTGCGTTGTTGGTTTCTGGCCAGCCAGAACATTTTGCTTGTCGCCTGGAAGTCCGTGAAGCGGTTTTCAAGTTCTCTTCTGCTACTTGCTCTCTGACGTGACAGCGAAAAATAAATGGTAAAATCAGTCATCGTTTAGTTTCATGCTACACTTAGTACAAAGAATTTGCACGTTTCGTCATTCTTGGGAGATCAGATGTTTGTTTTCACGCCGTAGGCCTAAGGCGCCACCAAAAGCTGCCCAAGTGTTTTGATTTGTACCTACCAGATGGTGACACTGCATCTAACGTGGAAAATGTGGAATGTTTTCTCCCTGACAATGATGCCATATTCAAGCTAGCTAGAGTGCGCTCTGGTTAAAATGTTTGCTTTGCGGTACAATTGCATTTTTTTATGGGCGTATGCTTGTGATCGTACGCATGATCGGGAAACAACGAAAATTTGTCGCTACTTGTTTTTGCGATATCATGTCTATGTGGTTGCACCACACCGCAACACTTAAACATGACAAGGTCCTCCTATCATGATGCTTGAAAATCACGTGCATGTATTTGCCTTTTAAAGCTGAATAGAGGACATGTAATTACACTACGTGCTGCTTTATTAATTAAGGCTTTAATAACGTTTCACACATTTGGTGGTGTGGTCTCAGTCAAATCCTTATTCAAATGTTCTAACCACATGCACGCACTCACACAGAGTGCTGGCTCAATAAAAAAGAGAGAGCCTAGGAGTTCTCAAATACAGTTCCTAAATATGAGAGCTCTGCCTCTGCAGGTGGTCTTATGAGCTAAGCAAAAATGGTCCTCCTGTACATATGTTGTACATGGGGACATAAAACGGTCCCCATTTACATACTTTGTTTAATTGCTGCAGCGCTTGTAATAGTCAGTAGTGTAATGGCCAGTCACGAGATGGCGCCATGTATCAGTTGGTACGCCGTCGCCGTTTCACCTCTTCAAAGCAACTCTTGTTTTCCCCCTCTCGTTTTTTTTGCTCTGTGCTATTAAACAAAATGGCAGCTTGACAGTTGTGTGTCGTTGCGTTGGCTTCGTGCCTAATCTACTCAATCCGCGACCCCAAAAGATCTGGCCACCCTGCGTACTCAACAAAACCAACAGTAATCACTAGTTTGTAATATATGTATTGTTTTCATTTTTACTTCAGTGGTATAATTCATATGTGATTTTTTCATTCATGGGCCACGAATTTTCTTAAATGCAAGCATTTTTTTTAAAGCTTGCCTGGACTGTTTAGAAGTACGTACGCTTTTTACAAACGATTTACGTTCAGACTGGACACAAGCAGCAGCAGACTTGGAAAAGCAGAGACTGACAAGCAACACATTGTTTTTAGATCACGGTCACCTTTTTGTTGACAGTGCGGCTACTAATTTCACCTGTGTCAGTGTCGTCTGTGCATAAATAATCTAAGCAAGTACTCTGGCATCATTTCACCATCATAAGATATCCCATGGAAGGTTCGAAGACTGAGGAGAGACACTTTCTCGTGAACAACTTTTTGTTGTAAATATTGTTGCAGCGTTCGTAAAATCGGAATATAATCCCGAATTTGTAAACCTCACAAAAATTTCAGGAGTTTGCGGGTATACTTTGTCGTCCTTAAACTACTCTAACTGCTAGGAGTGACTTTTACAGTTCCTAACAAATCATGGCAGGTGGCACCAGCTGAAAAATTTCTGTAATTGCAATGACCACACTGCATCATACTAAGAGACACACAAGGCCGGCACGAAAGCAACAAGAGCACTGACCTGCTGCGCTATCATCCTTCATGTCGAGGGGAGGGGCGGCTTGCTCTTCGGAAGGTCCATCTTCTGGGCCACCAGGCTCCTCCTCTTGGGATGCCTCAGCAGTAGCCTCCTCAGCATCTGAAGTAGTGCCTTCCTCTTCATTGGGGCACTCTGACGAGGGCACTTCTTCATCATCATTGGCGCCGTCTTCCGCATCGGAACCTAAGTCCATGTTTTCAGGAATCTCAATGTCTTCGGGAATGTCCATTGGGTCCGATTCCTGCAAAAATTCAGGACCAGCGGATCTTTTAAGCAGGTCTTGCAACAATGTTCAAAGTCAGCTTTTGAGCACATGAACAATCCACAGTTTTTACAAAACCTAAGCTATGCGGTGCATTTTCAGCAAGTAACCACAGTACTGAATGATAATTTTTACACCAACCTACATTTTGCAGTTCTTATGAACATCCCCACACTTTTATTAACAAAATACATGTACAGTCGACTTCCGTTAACTCGACCCTGACGGAACCGAAGAAACTGATCGAATTATCTGGCAAGTTGAATTAAACAAGGTACAGAAGAAATGCCAGAACATACTGCTGATTCATTTTGCAGTATTTGCCCTATTGCAACACGTCCCCGAAACAAATGCACCCAAATGTGTCCAAAGTAGAAAACTTAAGTCAGAATGATATTAAAACTCCTAACCAAAGTAGAAACCTAACGCGCGTCCGATTTTCTAGCAAGAAAATCTGTTGCACAATGGCGGCCGGATTCCTAAAGTCAGCTTCGCTACACGGTTACTTAAAAGTCAGCTCTGCCGCCATACATCCGTGTTATGCGATAAAGCATACGACCATTGCTAAGGCGGTTTTGTTTTCGTGTCCGAATGCACTGAGTAATCACTTTTGACCCAATTTTCTGCAAGAAAATTTTGTTTTAAAAATAAAGAAATGCATGCGTTAAAATCAGGTAAATACCGTAATCAGACATTGTGATCTATAGTTATTGCTTGAAAATCTTCCTGCCGTAAATAGGCATTTCCGACGAGAGATGACACATGTTCAATGCATTCACTGTCACCTAAGCTCAGCCGAGATAGACACTCCACTAAAGGGGTTGCTATAGGGGGGGGGGGGTCTACAATCGTCAGGCGTGTACATGCTGTCTGGTGAAGTTCGACTTATCTGGCAAAGGCCAATTTTAGTGTCGAAATAACGGAAGTTTGCGCCCATAGAAATGCATGGGCACCGGCTGGGACCTTTGGTCGGGATCAAATTAACTGATAAATCAAATTATCTGGAGTTGAATTAAGCGAAGTTTACTGTACAACAAAATAACTGAAAGAATGACAATTTGAGGCCTAAAAAAATGAATGACAAATTGAAACTTAATAGATTTCCGACGCAAACTGACACTACACACAGCAACAAAAGCCAAGAGCTCATAAAAACACATAGTACTCATACAGATGCGTCTAACCTGTTCATGTACTGTGTCTGCTTAGCTCCTCTCTATAACCTGTTAGCAGGTAAATCTAGCAAACAAGTGAAGCCCTCGCCTACCTAGCTATGTTGTCACCATTGCATTATGTTGTACTGGTTTCAAGCAGTTTAAGATGGACATGCCAATGCAAAATAACATGCTGAAAATGTGTCAGAAACACTTATTTGAAATAAACCTCGCAAGTGGTTGTGTGGACAAAGGCAGGGGCTCAAAGTGATGCAACAAGAAGCATAGTATAAAGTATAAATGTAGAAAGATTTAAAAAAAATATATGACAGCAGCAAAACTGGTAAGGTGAAGGCAAAAGAAAAATGCTGGTCGTATTTCAAAACAAACTGGATATTCCATGCAGTTGCTGCATTAAAGCCTGCAGTGGCTTTCTTCCATAGCTAAGTTATGCAGTGGTCAAGCCCAGTGCATCAAAATAAGCGAAACCTGGCCCTAAATTTGCAGCGTGGTTCTAAACAAAAATGCAAGGTATACTTGCATTTTTGCAGAAGGTACTTGAGAAGGAAATGCTTTGGTTTTAAACAAAAATGCAAGGTATACTTGCATTTTTGCAGAAGGTACTTGAAAAGGAAATGCTTTATATTTGTGCAACCAAAGCAATTAATAAAATGCACACCTCTGGGTGTGCAGAGCTAGGGTCCGGTGGTGGTTCTTCAGCGTTTTCACAGAGACCGTCGTCCTCCGAACCAGTGGGTGGCGGCTGCTCATTCTGTGGTGCAGCAGACTCGTCCCTAGCACCCAGCTCAGGTGGCTGCTTGCAGGCCTCACCCGTAGCACCTTCTTCGTTCTTCTCATCACCTGCCTCCTCGGGCTCATCATTCTCCTCTTTGTCCCATAGCTGTTGGGAGAAACAATAGAATTTACCATGTTTACAGGATTATAATGCAAACATAAGCACGATGTGATACGCTCACTTTTGAGGTCTCAAAAATAAAGAAACGTTACCATAACAGTACAACATAATGTCGCATAATGCCCAGGGTTTCAAACAGCAACACCTACAAGTCCTTGTGAAATCGGTTCCTTTAAGCTGTTAACTCAATGTCTACTTTGCTTCTTCATGCAAAGTGTTCATGAAGTGTTCCGTTAAGTGCCTCAGGCTGACGGAAAGGGGAGCCCTCACCATGCTCTTAAAGGGATACGGACACAAAAGTTGAACTGTTGAAAATGACGAATACAACAGGCTGCTTTGAAAAAAAGAATGAGAAACATCTTTTTTTTTTTTTGCGATTTTCTGTTGCACCTTGCCTCCAAGCGGCCGCCGGCAGACGCTGAAATTTGACTTTATAACACATACCCACGGCCAAGGTCGGCTACAGCTGCTGCAGTGTTCCCAGGGGTGTCGGTCCCTTGCAGTGTTTGTTTAACCCCTTTCGGTGATCTTCGCATGTGGTCCCTCTGAAACACTATGCCCGTCGGCGCTCCGCACAGGTGGTGCGTCTTACATGAGGCTTCTCGCGGTCGTCGCTCGGTATTGACACGCGCGTCGCGGCGGAAGTAAATGCCCAGACATTGCTGTTCTAACAGCATCGTAGGTCGTGACACGCTGTCGCACACGTTTCCCAGAGACGAGAAGGTGTGTAAACTTTGGATACCTGCCTACTATAGAGAGCTTTAGTTTGCCCGGTAACTGGGCAAACGCGGGCGTTTTGGCGTTGGGGCGGAACCGTAAACGTGAGCGGCCTGTGTGGTGCTGCCACCTGGTGGCGCAGAGCTCAAACAGACAAAACAGCTAATATTGCAGTAGCCAAGTGTATTCTACTTCGCTGCTGGTGTAAATCTTTGGCAGCAACACGATTACGCCACTGTCGAAAATTTACACCAGGAAATGACCAATAATTCTTGCATAAGTGTCTGGTGCAGAGCGAAATCTTTGCCCTACGGTTCGCGAAAACCTGACCGGCACTTCCACAACCGTCTGCTCTTCTTCGTCGCTTGACGCGGAAGGCTCGTAACCGTAAGCGGTAATATTTCTTGCCAAGTTGGAATGGTCCTCGTCTTCAGACATGTACTCATCGCTGGTAGACGCACCAGAACTCGAATCCATGCTCGCGATAGCGGTGCCAGCGCGCTTCGAATGACCGCGGCCGGCCGGCTGGCTATCCGACGAGGGTGTCATGACGTCACGCCTTCCAACTGCCGCGGATCAGGCGGCGAGGCGCGCGCTCACAAAAACGCCAAAAATAAAGCCATCAGCTCAAAAATGAGCTAAGTGACTACTTCTTTTCGGTGTAATCACACACTGAGGATTCATTTTCAGTATTTTCGGAAAATTTTCAGATTTTGTGCCCGTATCCCTTTAATACTGCCACAATGCTTTGTACCGTTCTAAATAAACAAGTAGGTGGGAAAACCCACTCACAAAATATAGGGTAAGTGCTTGGGCTGCATTGCTTTCATGGCTCGAGTGTTTGCAAGCTGAATGAGGTAAACCAAACAAAAATTTCGCATCAAATCTCAAGCATGCCCTTGAATATAGCTTGCAAATGGTGGAAATTATCTGCTCAAGATAAGCCACTCCAAAGTATATAAATTTGCAATTAATAAAGTGTGACTCTGGACGGACACAATTCTCAGAAAAATGTGACCTTCAAAGGGTTAATAAAATGCCTAGTGAGAAGAGCAGTGAGCTGAACCTGTTCTGACCAATTTTGTTTTACAACAGTGTAACAGACCTGCAGTTACATGCATGCAGCACCCACAATAGTTTGCAAAACAAAGCTGCACGAATCTTCTAATATAAGCATGTTTACACATGACTGTATTATGGCAGAATTGTTATTAACAAGCCATACCAAATGACCCTCTAGCCAGATTCTGACTGCATGGATGAATTGCATGACGACTGGCCAGGTGGCTCTGACAGCAAATAAACATAGACTTGTGGCCTACAACAGCCACCAGAAACTTTGGGATGCCTTGATATAACCTTATCTAAAGACCTGTCATGCAATGTGCTCGTGTCTAAAGTCACCTCATAAGTTGACAAAATGTTGCACCTTCTGAATACAACACTTGCACCACGAACCATAACATGAACTACTTGCTTAACGCTTTTCATGCTATACTGTTGTCCTGAATCCTGCCCAAACTGTTTTTAATACACAATCCTTTCCGTAAAAAATATTTTAAGTGCTAATTTATATGCAATCTCAACAATTTGTTGAGATTGCATATGAAGCCTAAAAGCAATTCCAAGAAAATAAAATAGAATAAAAATTGTAAGAAAACTAAGGATAGGATAGGAATAAACTTTATTTGTCCAACGGTTATGGCTGTTGGTGCCATAAACTAAAGGCATTATTAATGAGATAAGCTTGCGCTCAGCGTTTTTAACAAACACATAGACGAACCCGGCCCATCCATGGCATGGAAGGGGTTAAAAATCACCAGTCACACTGGTTTCAGAATATACATTACCTGGAAAATGCTCGAAGTGGATCATACAAATGAATATGAATGTATTAGAAAAAGCACTGCCAGATCACTCGTCCTTCACATTAATATGACATCAGTGTTTTCTGTCGTACCTTTTCTGTCGCAGCAGACATCTTAAGATGAGTACAGACATTAATTACGGGAGTAATTATAGAAATTAAAATAATTAACTTTTTAACTAGAGGAAACAGGCAGTAGGGCCAAATAGTAGAATTGAAGTCCTTCCTACGAATTGCCCATAGCCACTTTGAAATTTTTGTGAAGTGACGAAATCTGACCAATTTAACTGGCGAAACCGAAAACCGATGCGCCGAACAACACACTTGCCATACCCTTCCGAAATGCCCAGAATGACAACGCTGTTTCCCTCGCATTGTGGGGCGGGGATGAGCGAGCGTCGTTATCAACCATCAATCTAGGTACTTCGCTTTGCCGGTGTGCGGGCTGCGCTTGCCATGCGCTGCCACAAAGAGAAATGGATTGATGGTTGATAACAATGCTCACTCATCCCCGCCCTGCAATGCAACGGAAACAGTGTCGTCATTCTGGGCGTTTCAGAAGGGTATGGCAAGTGCGCTATTCGGCGTGTCAGTTTCAGTTTCGCCAGTTAAATTGATCAGATTTCGTCACTACACAAAAATTACCAGCGGCCGCCTTTTAGAAATTTCAAAGCGGCTATGGGCTATTCGCAGGAAGGACTTCAATTCTCCCATTTGACCCTACCGCCTGTTTCCTCTGCTTAAAAAATTAATTATTTTAATTTCTATAATTACTGCCATAATTAACATCTGTATCATCTTAAGATGTCTGTTGCGATAGAAAAGGTAACGCCAAAGGAAGCACGCAAATATCGCATTTCTCCAATTCCTGAGAATTTTGGACACAAAATGCCCTGTATGTATAATGTGCATTAGCAATTAGCATTAATTCTTTTTTTCGCTCAGTTTCAATTGTACGTGAGTTTTATATGTGCTATATATACATTCTGTTTCACTTGAATTCATTTTACATGCATGTGCATTATGTTTGTCGCTCATCTTATTAAGAGTCAGGTGACTCTACCTGAATATGTAACACCTCACCTTATGCTATGTCACTGCCTATTAAAAAGGGCTGCGGACCACATCAAGCCATAAAAAGGCTTTTTGTTTGTAGTCCTCAACATATTGGTGCTGAAATAAAGTGAATTGAAAATTATGGTTGTTGCGTTGACTCCTCACATTCAAAAGCAATGGGGCAGGAAAGAGACAAATATTAGAGCAGAACAGTGCAACTGCCCCATGAAATATACATGACTGTTTCCTACGTTTGCATTTTAAGCATATTTCTAGTCTTCCTACTCATTACTCAATTCCCCATGAAGTGGTGCCAACATTGTCTTTTCAATCTAGTCTTCCTGGTTTCATTCAGTCTTTTTTGGCACCGTGATTACTTGTTCCCTATGCAGTACATGTCACACTTTCACAGCACAATATATTATGAGAAGAATGTGTAAAAGACCTCTTGGTCAAGCTTCTGGTCAGCTTGAACATCCCCCATCTGGTCCTCAAGCTCCTCTTCATCATCCTTATCATCATCACTCTCTTTGTTGCCATCCTCTTGTTCTTCAGGGTCCTGAGCGGCGGCATCAAAGTCCTCAGACATTTCCACCCCGTTTTCTTCTTCCTGTGTACCAAATAGCCCACACAGGGTTTTGCTATACAAACAAGTAGCACAGAAACAGCAACATCAGAGGCAAAAAGGTTGCAAAGAAGAAGCAGCAGCAGACACAGCCTGCAAATCAAATGAAAAGAGATTCTGGACTAACTATTTTATAAGTGGAATAGTTGTTGAAAATGTAATGTGATTCGCCCTTTCAAGAGTATAGAGGTACGACTTAAAATGACAGGAAACAAGTAATGCAATTGACCCATCACACCATGCTCACAGTACAGGTGAACAGTTTATACCAGGGTCATGTTTCCAAACGTCCCCATCATTTCACTGCTATACCTGGAAGGATTGGCCATGTTGCAAACTGTGCTGGTTCACTGAACACAAGTTCTGCATTGATTAGTACTGTTCAAGCAGAACAAATACAGAATAGTGCAACAAACTGCAAAATACAAGGAGACCAAAACAGAAAATAGAGAATGATAGCAAAATATAGGGGCGCCCTCTGTTCAAAGCACACCTTACATGCTCACTGATTGTGGGGTCAGCTTTGGAAGCATAGTTATGAAAAATAGGCACGACAGCACAAACTGAGGAAAAGTAAGAAAAATAGCCACTTCCTTGTCTCGCTACATTTCCCACTTCTATTTTCATTTAAGTTCACTGAATGTAGTTGTTGTGAACATTTCTTTGAGAACTGTTCAACTGTTAAGGTGAAGCAATACTGCATAAATTCGAGGCTGCACTGTTATTTTTGGAACTTCAACGGCAGGTAGTAGTCAAGATTAGTGTACTTCTCAAATCAAACAATGCAAAATTTGTACTTTCCTCCATTTGGCAGCACAATTAAAAGGTGAATACAAGCAGTACAAAAAAAAGGTATGACAGAGTGGGCTGATCGAGTGGACTTGCAAGGACCCCACCTTTGGCTGCTTCTCAGTGTCCTCTTTCTCCTGTTCGTTGCGCAGGCCCTCCAGCTGGTCTTCCGATTCAATTCGGTCGCTGACATCCTTGGCACCTTCGCCCTCTCCCAGCCCGCCATCCTCAATCTCCTGGAACTCTGGTGCCCCTTCTCGGCCAATCTCCTCACGCCACTCCTCAGGAATGCAGAGGCCCTGGTGACACCATGTATGGAGTAGAAAGTATACGGAAGAATGAGCTGCAAGGGTGGCCAAGGCCTGCTGTGGTGTTGCCATTGCCAAAGTGCCATTGACTCGCAAAGACCCAAACTTTGACATTTTGTGCAATTGAAGTTAACCACAAAATAATGACCAGCCTAATATGTTGTTATTGAACCTTGATGCATTAAACAAGGCTTCTGGATATTAATTCAGATGTTTTGCTTCCCAAAGCAAGAAAAAAAAAAATAATTCAACTTCCAGCGGAAGGTGGCTAAAGACAGACCTACATTAAGCAGTGGATAATCAAAACGTTGCTTGCACACATTTTTACCTTGGAAGCTTATGTTGACAATGCAGCAAACTACAGATGATCATTTCAGAATTTATGAAGGCTAACGAAGGACATACATATTTTGCAGTTTTCACAGGCGTCATGCCAGTATACCTAAATTCACTCGGGCTTCTGTAGAAAGAAATATAGAAGTAGGCTTCCTGAGCATTTCTCTCCTGCATAAATTCCAGTTTTATGTTAATAAAGTTCTTGCATTAAACAGAACTTTGGGAAAGATTACAAAGCTAGCGGGACAATGCAGCCATATCAGAGACTTGTTTCATTCATTGGTGCAACATGCCTATTTCTGACACACTATGATCCCCAAAGAAACCTAGAAGTGCTATGCACACAATGTAAACAAAGCAATTTAAAAAGAGAGTGGCAGCTTAAACTATTTCAATGCATAACATATTCCTCTCACAATTAAGAAAATATATTTAATTCTGGGGCTTTATGTGTCGTAACCATGATCTGATTATGAGGCACCATAGTGGGGGACTCCAGGTTAATTTGATCCCCTTTAACGTGCACCAAATGCATTGTACATGAGCATTTTTGCACTTTCCCCCATCGAAATGCGCCCGCCACGGCCAGGATTAAACCTACAACTGCGAGCTCAGCAGCGTAACACCACAGCTTACTGGGCTACTGCGTTGGGTCATTGCAATTTTTGTTACCTTACACAAGCTGCATAGCAAATGGGGACAAGAACATACATAACACTCACCTTCTGGGCCAGAGTAGTGAATACAGATGTGAGCACGTACAACAGCTTGAGTTCAGTTCGGTGGTATGCAAGCTGCAGGGTCACCAGGTACTGAGCCACTCCCAAATACTGCCGCAGCAGGGGGACCACTCTGGAACTAGTTCACAATGGAAACATTACAAACTGTAAGATGTTGCTATGTTTTATAGTGCTCCTGTCACACATGCTTGTAAAATAACCACAGTGCCATTAACAAGTGAAATCAATGGCCATAAGCTGATGCCTCTAGGTAACATTCAATGACTTTGATAGCGATTAAGCTCATTGAGGCTGGTGAATAGCCATTGAAATCTCAAAAGGGCAAAATATTGTTAAATTATACAATAAAACATGCTTCAAACTTTTTCTTTCTTTCTTTCTTTTTTTTCCAGAGCATTTAAAACTGTCAGGCTAAATGTTTGCTGTCTATATAAAATATCTACTCCACAGACCCTTCCATCGTATGTCAAGAAATCTCCATTTTGGTAATAGTTTAACCTTGCAATAACGAAGTTGCATCCAACACAAAATACACCTTTGTTACACTTAAATTCCTTGTAATCATACACAATAATATTGGTGAAAAAAAAATTAACTGCAGTTACATCTATGCCAAAGAAACACAATTGTGATGCCTCCGACGGGCCAGCAAAGTATCTCATGAAAATTTTCATCCCCTGTCGGTGGCTTGTCAATGCCGATACGTGGCATGGAAACAACCATTCATTACATACACATTCTCTGCACCACAGCTGTGCGATCTGTGTAATAGGTGTGATCACACGGGACTGTCATGTTCCCTTGTCAGCTGTGGTGCAAGCAAGCCTGATGAAATGAAATAAAAGCCAATCCACGAGCCAAAATGGGCATGCCCATCCAGAATTTGTCATTTCAACAAAGAGAAATCAATTTTCATGCGAAGCATTCCTTGCCTCATTCTTGGTATACTGCGGTAGGTAGGTTCCTGTCTAGCCTCATTTCAAGAAAAATAAAATAATGTGTAACCAATGTGAGAATCGAACCTCTGCCATCGAGCACAGCAGCTAGATGCTCTAACAATCGCATGCATGCTTCTCTAGTTCCAAAGCCAGCCAGCTCTTTAAAAAATGGGCGTATGCACCCCCGTGCCACTTTCTCGTCGTCTTTCCATGTGATGCTCATGCTTTGAGGCGCTGTGTTAGACTCCACTATCTTCTGAACCAGCCCACTTTGCCCAGTACTTTCCTCGTAGTGGTTTATGGTAAGTAGAATCTGTGCGGTGTTGTATAGACGATCACCCAAGTTAATGAAGTTTTAACATTTCTTTGCCGAAGTACAAATGCCATCATCATTTTAACAAACACCACATGAAATGGCCATATATGCACGACTGTATAACACGTAGTCACTGATGAAGTCACAATTCGTGTTTCTCCCGCTTAAACTGGTCCACTACCTATGTAGAACTTAACAATCGCCATGTCACAGGCTTCCATAGAACAGCCAGCATATAAATCATGCCATTGCCATCATACAATTGTCTACACCGTGGTTGACATGCATGTAAGCTGTCCAAAAACCATCAAATGTCACTGCAATGAAATTAAATTGAAACAATGACACACATAGGGAAGAAAAAAAAAAAAAAAAAAAAAGGGGGGCTTCCGCAGCTGTGCTGTTGCATCTGACAGAGCTGTACCATAACTGCATAATTATGCTGGAGCTGGAGGAGGCCTCCAATAGATGCCAACATTTCACTTGCCTTGCCTGTGTGGCAGCTTCCACACTGGTGCCGTGCTGTGCAAGCCATTGCACTAGGCGATGTGCACGCTGCTCAACCCTGTCCAAGTCAAGCTTGTCAAATGCCTGATGTAGGATTTCTCTCAGGTACTGCAGTGACTGCTCCGGCTTGGACTTCCCTGGTTCACCAAGCATTGTGTGCAAAGCCTGCACAGCTAGAAGCAGCGCCTTAACAAGATTCTCCACGGCAGAGTTGTTGTGTGGCTTAGGTTCTGGGAGTTCCACTTGTTGCCACTCCCTGGAGAGCACTCCTAAAGGCTCGGCAAGCACATGCAAGTTCCTGGCTAGTGGTGGGTGCAGAGTCTGGCCAATCTGCTCAGCATCTTGGCCAAGTGCCGCTAGGTGACTCACCACGTCTGAAAGCAACTCCATGCTAGGGTGGCCAAGCACACCTGTGCGAAAACACACAACAGTGGAGAATTTTCACTCTCCTTCATGGCTGAAACAATGCTTAAAGTGGCTCTGCTTAACCTTATTGAGGGCAAACAATGCATATGGTATTAAATGGCACTCACTCACTCACTCCCCAATATCCCATTCTTATACCTCGTTGCAGATATAAAGTGAAAACTAATAAGACAAATTCAGGCGCCAAGATCCCTAAAGTACACCTTTACCTAAAGTCTCTAGATTTTCTGCTCTTTTTTAGGTAGCAACATCTAGCTCCGTCGACTTCCATGTCCTTTCCCTAAGTTCCTGAAGCGGCTTATCCGCGTAGATAGCATCCGATTGTCAATGGCCACTTCTGCACTGCACGGGTCAAATATAAGTTTCAATCATGGGGCCAGACAATCAAATACAAACCCAAAAGCGGCTTAGTACTCCACTGTTGAGGCCGAACGTGAAATTTGTCACCGTAATTGTGAACCGTACTTATCAATGGTGTTTGTTCTCAACTCTTCTTTACGGCGACGCCTGCCGCATTTCTGCGGTCGTGCCAACCGCAGAAAATCCTTTGCACGAGGAAAAGACATAAGCGTGCCCAGAAGCACTGCTCACTATAATGCGTCTTCTCCCTGCCCTAAAGTTTGCGTGCAGCAGCTTGCAAGTGACTGCAGGGGGAACAGCGTTAAGAAGAATGTGGCTGCCAGAATGAGTGCCCCCCAATGAGATTCGTCGGCGGTGCTTCAAAGCTTGTCGCTACTCAAAAAAAAAAGCAAAAAGTATCTAGGGACTTTACCTTTATCAAGAACATAACTTTTGCGAGCAAGAAAACATTGTTTGCATAGGAAAAGATTGGTACCCACAACCACTGTGAAAAATGTGGCAACAGTTCCAGTGATGTAACACGTCCTATTTAAAATAGGTTAAGTCAGCCACTCATTTGAAAAAAAAAAAAAAAAAATGAAGAGTAAGGAACTGCAGTTTGGCATTTCTCGACAGATGTGACTGACGCTACCTTTTCCCACTGCTCTGTCAGTGCTATCTGGGGGGTAGTGCCACCTGTGCTCAACGCAGGCAGTGGCATCCAATAAAGTCTGAACTCTGCGACTGCCAGCCTCCTTACACAAAAAACCCCATTCATCAAGGATGGTTTAGATAGTTGAAGTTGCAATTTTGACAGCAAGCAAGCCATCTCGTGATAATAACAAAAACTGTGCAGAGTTTCTAGAAGGGCGACATTCTAGATTGATTCAATGTTGGCCTATGGTGTGCCTTTAAAACTTGTGGCTTCCACATCCATACAATGCACACCTGACCGTTATATTCAGTTTGCAAGCTGTTTATTGAAGGCACACTGTTCATTGAAGGCACACATAAAAGTAATTTTATAACAGGGACTGCAACATTCTCATTTGCCACCAACCTTGTACTATTAACATGTTTTTCCCCAACCTTGGCACTTTCCTGCAGATTGTGTAATTCTGTATTTATTAATTATCACTGATTATTTCTTGTCATTTTGACCACTGACACTGCACTGAATAACTTTTTGAACTAGATGTCATAGGAGGTCCCGCTTCAGCATTTGACTACGAAGCCTCATCTTGTATATACCACATGCATGTAACATATTCTATGCATAACAAAAACTATTCTAATTCCAAAGCACGCTCAGAGGTTTCTTCCTGTCCAATTACCACATGTCATACACAAACTGTCATAATCAGCAAATTTCCTTCTAAAGCATGCGTTTCAGAAAACTTGATTAAGCATTTCCTGATTGTGCTTTAATGCGACTAGCATTCTTTGGGAACTTCATGCACTTTCAGGGGACAATCTGCCTGCATCTCTAACCATTTTCCCACCAACTTGGGTCAGCGGGTAGGCCACGGTCAGGCTACTGTGCTGAGGGAACAGGATTTGAAACCAACCCTCGGACCAACTTGGATGACAGAGTATGTGTCAGTGGGTACGTGTCATCTTCAGTGTTTGACGTCAACTTGGTTCACTGGGCATGTGCCACTGAGTATGTGCTGCTCTTCAATGACAAAAAATGAAGCAATAATTTCTCCAGTGCTGAGCGGAATTGAACCCATGTCACATATATTCAGACAATCTTGCCTGACTATATAGTTAACCCTCGATATAACGAAGTCAGTAAAATTGGCAGTTTTCTTTGTTATATTAAAATTTCGTTATATTGAAATTCAACCTTTTTGCGGTCAAGTACAGTCGCCGACGGCTTTTTCTTCCGCAAAAGGGGCCCCGAAGTTTTATGAGCTATTAGTAACTAGAAAAATCTAAATTCAATGAGAAAAAATGTATTTTGTTGAATTTGAGAGTCGGCAACCAAAGATTGTTTGATGCCCTGCTGACGATACCTTCACATCGGTGGTACAAAGCAAAGCCTGCGACGTTTTCGTGTCCACTCCACCTCCGTAGCTGAGAGTGTTGCCCGATGTGGGACGATGCTATCATGAAAAAAGCAGGCAGAGGCAAGCAAATGGTTCGTCTGCCTCTCACTTCCAATGCATCTCTGAAACTTGACATTACATGACCTTCAGCACTAAACCTGCAGGAATACAGCGCACATGAAGCCACGGCCATCTCGGCTCATTGTCTTTGCACCCGCAGATTATCTTGAAGATGGAGCACGTGGGCAGTGTATGCACTCAGCTGCCCCAACAGCCATGCACAGCCATGGCCAGGCCAAAAGAGGAGGTGCGCGCTCACCTACCGCCCCCTCTCCCTAGCCCCCCTCCTATTGCTTGAGTGAACAGACGGTGCACATCAAGCCACCATCCTCCTCAGCTCACCCTAGCACACTTTCCCTCGCAGCCACAGCATACGGTGTGTGTGATAGCATCTTAGAGCTTTTGGACTTCATGCAGAACATGACGGCAAAAGGGTCTTACTGCTAGCAACGCTTTGGCGGCCACTCTTTGTAGCACACCGTGCGATTTGAGAGATGTATTCGCAAGCAGCCGCATGTAATTCAACCACTTCACAATCTGCATCTGCAGCAGTTCCCATTTATTGCCTCAGTATTCCATTGCGGTGGCAGTTATATTTCTGTATATTGAAATTAAGTATAAACACACTTTGTTACATTCAGGTTCGAAATACATGGTGTTTTATGAACAAGAAGATATAAAAAGAATAGTGCTTCATTATATCAAGAATTTTGTTATTAACTCCCGATTTAACTGCATATTCAAAAATGCACCATGTGCCAACTTCGTGGTGGCATTGCTAGATAGCGCAGCATGTTCAGTGGGAATATAAAACCCCTCAGTGATTAAAAGTAGTGCCATATCTACTGCCCTCCCCAACTCCGCGCTTGTTTTTCCCCCTCCCACACCTGACTCGACAGTGGCATTGCCAACAGTGTTGTAATGCAGCATATGATCTCGGGTATTTCTGCCCGTGTCGGGTGGTAATTGTAGTCAGGTGCTTGAAATTTCACCGCAATTTGTTTGGTTTTATAAGAAATTATGCCTTTAATGTTTACTTCAACATTAGGAAATAAAAACCTGTGTGTTCCTTTGTTATCAAGCCGAAGCATTGTGTGGAATATGGGCTTAAACGAGATACACCATGCTAGACTCTGCGCGTGCTCGCACTTTTTCCTCAATTAGGTTACAGTCGTGCGCTAATTCGTGGTTACAGTTGTGTGTTTCAAATGCTTGGTACGAGTGGAAGAGCTCTTTGAAAGCAGGGATGCCGTGGTACACTCGGGCATCCAGTCGTACCTCCTCCTCAGTGTGGTGTGCTTGTGTGCACATTGTGCTGGGTTTTGGTGCAACTATTCGCGTTATCTCACTTTTCAACTTCCCCGATCATTCGGCAATATTGACACAACTTGGATAATGTGTGACCACTTTGAGCAAGCAACAAATAAGAACACAATGAAAACAGTTGGCTGCTCCGAAGTTTAGTTGACAAGACCGGGAAGGTTCGTGCGCGGCGCTGCGTAGATGCACTATGGTAATGAAATCATGAACACAGGTGTCATACGAGAGCAGAGGCGTGTATGGTTTTTTATTAGTACTCGTTTTTGATAGCAGTTGCTGCATTTTATGTGTGTGCCATAGAGCCATTTCTGACAATGCTGCGGTCCTTGCGGCTGTGTGGGCACCACAACACTTTTGAAGTGGGTTTACTTGCTACCAATGTAGCAAGTACCTCTGCCCACCTTGTTCACCTCTGCCCAAGCAGAGGTGAACAACCACAGTTACATGTGTACAACACACATGTAACTGTGACTGGCCTATAATCTCAGAGAAATCCAGGGTCTCCGCCTCTCTTGTGGATGATGGTGACCTTGCTCTGGAGACATTCTGGCGGTATGGCATCGGTAGCGAGAATTCCACTGAAAACGTTACCGATCTGACGGAGTGATGCAGCTGGCGCCAACTTGTGACGTGCTGCGCCTACTCGCGATGCTCTCTGTGGCTTGCGCAAGCGGGGTGTGCGCGGGAATGGCGGCAGTTACGAACTTTGCATAGGTAAACTTTTCACCCCGTCTTGGCATCGGTTTAAGGGGAATTTAGCAACACAAAAGTCAAGCTCAGTATGCATAAAAAACAGCATCCAAAAGGCAAAATTTTGATCGTTGTATCTGACATGCAGTCATAACAAATAATTTTACTATATACATTTTTTTTTTCTCATATACCTAATGTGTAAGTCGACTCCTTGTTATAACTGATATATTGTTTTATGTGGTATCATTATAAGTGGACTGCACCATAGCACAATTTTTACCCACTATCTTTGATCATCACTTCGTGTGCCAGTTGCAACATAAGAACAACCACTTGCAGTTTCCATAAGATGCATTCGTGACCTTCAGTAACCTTGATAAAGTGAGCAATCTCTCAGCAACGAATCTCAGAGACAGTTGGCATATTCTGTCTTACCTCTGAAGGCAGGATGTGACAGCCGCTGTCCGCACTCTTGCAGCAATGCTAGCTGCAGTTGAAGCTTGGCTATAGCTTCGTCAATTGGGTCTTCACCCAGTTCAGCAGGCTTTGGCCAGGCTTTGAGCAGTACCAATGTCTGTTCCAGCCGCCAGCTGCTCTGGAAGATCGCTAAGGCCAGCTTCTCCTACCAGTCAACATACACATTTGTTCATAAAAAGACCAAGATGCCGAAAATTGTGTCATCTTCCAATAATAAGAACAGCGAAGCAAATGAAAAGAGACTATAGCATAAAATGAGTTAAACATTTTTAATGTGACAGGCACTCAATAACTTAGACTGTAAAGCACACTTGTAAAGCTCATTTGAAAACTGACAAGGTATATGCAATACTTTATTTACATGACTATAACATGGCTGCCAACATGGCCGTCATATGTTCATGGTTAACATGCAACTAGGCACCACACATTGAAACCAAACTTAATGGTTCTGAGATAGAGTAACAACATGTGCAACTGCTTATAAAATAGAGGCCTGTAAGCTCTTAATTCACTCTATTAACCTGTTCCTTATCAGCCATGAGTAAAAATGCAGGTCCTTCATTAACCGGACACAATGTAGCATCATTTAGCACCCCATATGTGGGGTGATGTGTGCCAACCCGCACTTCAAGCCTTCTTGATTCTACATTGCACTGTCACACACATCACAGAACCAATGTGCAAAATTTCACATGCTGCATGGTGTCCTGCTTGATTTTTCAGATGATAAGCGTGCAAGATGTCCCAAATGTTGCCTATCACCATTGTGAACAAAGCTGCCACCATTCAGGTTGCTGCTTGCCCCACTGCTTCAATTGCTGAATTTCAGCTCTTCCAAATATGGTTTGGCTGCTAAACTTGATTGTGAAGAGGTCTTAGCCATCATGGCACAAAACCATCACTTTTGGTTGCTCACTTAATGCTTTCCAAAGTAAAAAACAGCTGGAATACTTCTTTTTAAGAATGCAGTGAAACCTTGCTACTAGGAACACCACATTAACAAACTTTTTAGAGTGATGAACTTTTTGGAAATCCACTGCTGACTTCTTATAGTTTCAATGTAAAAATATTTCAGTACTACAAACTGCAGAATACCAAACTTTTCAGAATAACAATGATTATTCAGTTTTCTTGCCATGTTAACAATGCCTCATTACTACGAACTAATATTCCAAAATCTGGGGAGTCTTAGATTTCCGTGTATTTCTTTACGGCAGCCGAAGCAGTAGGCTAGCAGACAACAAGGCGCAGAAAGTGGACGCTGCGGCACATGGGTTCGGAAAACCTGAGACGGCATGCAATAAAAAATATAAAGAGAGAGAAAGAGAGAAAAAAATTACACCAGCTTCCCGTAGGGGAACCCTGAGTAGTATGCGAAGCAGCCATGGGGTCGACTCAAGGTAGTTTTATCAGCTGTATAAACTTGTACATGCAGCAGCACCAGCAACGCGCAGAACTGCTGTCGACGCCGTCAGCGTTTTGCCCGCGTTCGCACCAAACGTGGGCGGCCTTGGTGACTGTTGCCGGTGGGTGCCTCTGGGGTGCCTACCGTCGCGTCTCTAACCTAAGCTGCTTCGCATTATCGTGCGCAGAGCCGCAGGTGTTGCCATTCGTTATGCAATCCGGAGAGGAGAGGAGGGGGAGGAGGATGCGCATGCGCAGTAGGGGTGTGGACGCCGCACGGCAGAGGGAGGGAGTGACATAACCCGGACCACAAGCTACTTCGCATCTAAAAAAAAAAACATGGGAGAGAATTTTTTGTTTTGATCTCTTGCAGAGGCGATGACGCATCAGGTTTTGTGAGCACGTGCTCCGCCAAGACAAGTGTCGCCTAGCAACGGAGGCACGTCTCTTCCTTTCGTCTTCTTCTGCGGCTGTACTAGCTATGCACACGGAGAAATGTAATCTCCGTACTCACGGTCGCACTTTGCACTTTCCGGACGTTGCCGTTTACGTGCGCTTGCGCTTTGGAATAGACCAGGTGTCTGCTTCGAGTGAGACAGTTGCGGTGTCCACAGCAAAGAATGCAAAAAACAAAACAAACAACAAGAAACATTGCGCTTTGGAGGCTACATAGAGTTTCCTTTTTGTCAGTAGTTTTCTGAGCGTCTCTTTTACACACATGACTCTTATTATATGGTGCTTCGGTGATGCGTGGCGGAGGAATCTACGGAAAATAGCAACAGCGCCGGGCGAGAGCCAACAGCGACGTTTTTGTGGATAGCTCAAGTGACAACTTATGAACTGATGGGTTGATGGGCAGAATGGTTAATTTTGTGGCTTTCACTAATGATGACCTTTCAGAATAATGAACAATTTACCGCGGTCCCCTGAAGTTCGTTATACAGTTAAACCTGCTTATAACGAACATCCATATAACAAATTCCTGGATATAACGAAGTTTTTCTATTCCCCGCCGTTACTCCATAGAAGCACATGTATTTGAGACCTCTACGTAACGAAGTGGCAGCGGGAGACCCCCCCCCCCCCCCTCCCCGAAATAACGAATTTTCCCCGCCAACAATCTAGAAATTAGCCCCAAATTTTGTCCTTTTTGCGCGAGCAGCAACCGGAAGTACCTTCTCCACCGCTACGGAATGCGAAGCGAGCGCACGTGTACGTGCGTGCGAGCGTGTGCGAGGCGGGCCTGCATCCCTCGACCCGGCGATGTTGCCGCCGCGGGCGTGACCTTTCCCCCTCCCTTCATTCAAACCTGATCCTGCCGCTTGCTGCAGCTGGTCTAGCCCGCCAAGCCGGCACTCTCCTTTTCCAGTTAATGTTGCCGACGCGCTGGCAGACGCTGTGACACATCACAATCGATGAGTGCGGACATGCGCTGTCAAACGCTGGCGGCGTGTGGAAACGCCGCTGCAGAAGCGAGCGAAGTGACCTTCGTGCTGTTGTCTATCGCTTCAACGCAAACTAAGCGCCGAGAACACACAGCACGCACAAAGCTACGAGCCGCCGACACACCTACACTGCCTAGACTCTGCCCCAATGCAGATCGCTTTCAAGATACGGTCCATGCGACCACGCGCCGCCGCACAGTACGCAGTGGATGCCAGAGTACAGTACAATGCCGCCCGCTATCCCTCCCCCCTCGCCGGTGCCTCGAGAGCAAAAGAAGAAGGCGCGCTTCCTCCCTGCTTTTCTTCGTTGCGCGCGCGAGATTTAGACACGGTCGTCGGCTCCCCTTGCACGTTTTCACTCGCACATACAGCATACGGCGCGCGGCGACTGCGTTATCGGCCTTGGGCTTTATACGAAACATCTATGAGCCAAAACCAATTTCAGGGCCACAACGCGTCATAGACACCATCTTTAGATAGCAAATACGAATCTCAAGGGCCATACTTTTGCTGGCGGAAACCGAAAATACGTCATAGTTGTCACCGCCGGCACTTTGGGCGGCCAATGCCATCGTCAAGCCACCAAGCCAAGCGACATGAAAAGTCAAAATGGCTGCTCGGGCCGGCGCGGGGTGGCAGTTCGCAACGTATGATGCGGAAATGGTCCCACAGTTGAGACGCAACAGCGGGGTTACCAGTGCATTGGGTTCTATGGCAGCTGTGCCGGGACCGGCCGAAAACGACGTAACAACCAGGAAAACGCAGCACCCGGGAACCTAACAGCGGGGTTCTACTGTAACACTACATATATAATGCTACGACACTATCGTGATGCTCGCTCTTTGTTTCCAATGCCTCGCGCTTGTGCGAAACGACACGCGTCCACGCATGCAGTACCTGGTGTGACATTCCAAGGATGAGTGCTTCGACGAAAACGGAAAACGGGTGCGCGTTACAATTGAGGGCGCGTTAGAATCGAGTAAATACGGTAAGCGTTTCTTTTTCGAATTTTCTACCAAACCTGCATAAAACGAAATCCTCTTTATAACGAAGTTTTCGTCAATTTCTTTATATCCAGGCTTAACTGTATTGAGATTTTACTGTATCAGTAAGCTGCCATTCATTACTTGAGAAAGCCTTCCATGTGCACTCCAACCCATTTGGAGACTTCCTTCTCATGATCTGGTTCCTTTGCGACTACTGGGCCTAGATAATTGTACTCCTTCACACTTGGCTCAAGTTATCGCAAAATGCTTGCTGCATGGAAAGTACACAAGTAGGCCATCTATTGAAAGGCCAATGCCAGCATGTAATTACCACTACACAATGCACATGGCATTTACGCGGGAAAAAAGAAAGTGTGCACCTTTGCCCTTGCCATGCTTTTTAACACGACTTTGCGGTGGCATGCTGACTACTTAGGTAAGAAGAGAGGAGAGTAAACACACTTCCATCAGTAAGGGGGACTGCCAGTGCCAACTCATGTTGGCTAACAGGGAGTTGAGGTGCGGACGCCTTTGGGTTGAGGACAAACAACCCTTGTCACTTGCTCTTCAGAATTAGACAAAGTTAAGGACAGCAGCTGTCTTGTGTGACAGCTCTTTTCCTAGACAAAATGCAATGGGAGGCAAGAACAACCTCAAAATTTGATTGCAGGGAGAAAGTTCCTCTGCATTTACACGAGCGCTTGTGGTTCGTGTGTTGTAATAAACATACATTGTCTTATATGTTGTGTTTGGCTTATCTGGCGAAGCATGCCATGGATATGGCAGGCTTGACCATCTCTTGCGGCATGGCAGAAGGGGCTTGCATGATGCTGTCTACTTAATGTTACAATAACAAGTTCTGAGAAGGAAGAAAAGTGCTAAAATGTATAAAATATGCGTCTTGCAATTCAGTTTATACTTCTGAACATATAATGCAAAAAAAATATATAATAGTATTTAACATAATGACTGTTTGCTAACCTGGAAAGCAAGCTGAACTTCCAGACCAGCCACACACACCGAAGGTCCCCATAATTTTTACATCTACATATGTCTAATTGTTCAATGAAACATGTTGGACCACATGTTGGACTGAGCTGTCATACACATGCAAATGCCCTTGTCTGTGAATCCTAGAACAACCAAATGGCCCGCACTATTCTCGGTAAGGATAGTAGTTTGCGCCGAGATAGTTTGGACACCTTGACAGCGAAGCTTGCTACATATGCCAGTGGCTGTCACAGCTATATCTCTCTAATAAACAAGACTGAGAGCATGTGCTTGTACAGACGTCTTAAAGGAAAACACAGGGCTGCCTGACAAGCTTACACAAGACTCACCTTCCATCGGTCAAGGAAAGTCTGTTGTAGAAGTGATCCTTTTGAAGATTCCTCAAGTGAAGCAGCTAGATTCCTACAGAAATATAAAAAGCACGATAAGGAAAATGTGGTAGTCACTCCTTTCCAAACTACTTACTGCAGCTTCTCCAGTTTGTGAATTGCATCACAGGAACGACTGCGGTCTTCCACAGCCAGGGTGGCCAAGTGGCCCACAAATCCATAGCACCTTTCCATCACTTGTGGGTCAAACTCCTGGTGACGAAAATGCACAAGAGATCTCATGCAATGCTGTCAAGTATGCCGACATGCACTCAATGTAAAGCTGCTACTACATTTTCTGTAGCTACATTTTTTGAGGTCCCAATTCCTGTATGCATCGTTCTTCAGCATCAAAAAATGGTGTCATTGTGCATACAATCAGAAGCAACAATATTCTTTTTTCCTGTTTTTTCCAAACGGTATCTCTTCTGCAGTACAGGAAGAGCCTGCATTTCAACAATCAAGCAGGGGGAATAACTACTGTTACCCATTGGTGACTCATGCAAAGGAAAATAATTAGGAAAAAGATACAGTCACACTGTACAGGTGCGCTAGCTGTTTCTATATTAGGCACAGATGACTACAATTGGGCGGGTGTTTGGTTAGGAAGATCACATTGGCAGCCTCCACATGCCCAAAAGTGAAGCACAAGTTGAAGTTTCAAAGGCAGAGTAGCATAGTTAGCAGCCAGGCCACCAAAACATTGGCATAATAATTACAATCGACTTCTGTTACTTCGACCCTGACGGGATCCACGAAATTCATCAAATTATTAGGAGAGCCAAATTAAACAAGATGCGGGAAAAAAAGCTAAAATGCACCACTGATTCATTTAGCAGCATTTGCCCGATTCTAACATGCCCCCGAATCAAATGTGCACCTGCTTCCTACGTGTCCAAAGTAGAAAAATAATGCAGAAATCAGATTAAAGCTCCTAAACAAAATACCGGATTTTTTAGCAAGAAAAATGGGCAAGAATTGTACAATGGTGGGCGGTTTACTAAAGTCAACTTCGCTGCAATACAACCAAGTTATGCAGTAAAGCATGCGAACGCGCTTTTGGGCCGGTATTTTGTAGCGATGTCTTTCCGATGCTAATGCCTTTTCACGCTTGGTCAGTGGTCAGAGCGACGGTTAGCTCACATTATCAACGGGATCAGCTGGCCTTGAGCGGTGGATGATAAGACTAGTATAGAATCAAGCATAACGCATCGCTATAAAATACCGGCCTTGGTTTTGTATGTGATTGCACCAGGCAGGCAATTATGTGCCTAACTTTCTTGGAGGGGAAAAAAATAAAAAAATCAGAGATCGTGAGCTACTCTTAATGCTTTAAAATATTCCTAGAACAGGCTGAAAATGGATGTTTTGGTGGTAGATCACGTGTGTTCAACAAATTCAGTTCCCTTAAGTGGAGTCCTCGAAGAAGTGAGACTTGCCTAGGGTATGGAAAAGGTCAATAAACATCAAGTTGACAGAATGCAAACCCATGACATAAAATTTATGTGCGAATTAGTTTACAATGTCCAGTGCTTCCAATGTCCAATGATCCCCCAGTGCTTTGCCCACTCATCATCGTGGATATGCGGTGTTTTTTTCACTTCAGGCTTTCTGTTAACACATCCAGGTCAGGACTGCACACAATGTCCAATGATCCCCCGGTGCTTTGCCCTCTCATCATCGTGGATATGCAGTGTTTTTTTCACTTCAGGCTTTCTGTTAACACATCCAGGTCAGGACTGCCCACATTAACACGTTTTAGCAAAACTTGCAAACGTGTTTATGAGTGGGTAAAGAAACACTTCAATGGAAAACAATGGAGTTGTTTATGAGTGGGTAAAGAAACACTTCAATGGAGTCGTTTTGTGGTGCTGATAAGGGGCCTAGTCAGGTGAGTCATGTCGTCACCTTTCACCTCAGCACCATGAATATAGCCTATTCATGTACAGCCGGCTTACGTTACTTCAACCCTGACGAGACTGACGAAATTATCCGGCAGGTCTAATCAAACATGATGCAGAAGAAATGCCAGCACACACCGCTGATTCATTTGGCAGTATTTGACATATTCTTACATGCCCCCGAATCAAACGTGTGCCCACTTTCTATAAGTCCGAAGTGAGCTTTGGCGCAATACATACATGTTATGAGGGAAAACATAGGAACACCGCAAAAGCGGTCTTGGATTTGTATTGGATTGCACTGGGCAGGCAATTTTTGCCCCAATGTTTCTTCTGCCAAAAAAAAAAAAAAAAAGGAAGGCGGTTGTTAGAATCAGGTAAATACCAAAATCAGACACTGCGAGCAACGCTTATTGCTTGCTTGAAAATATTTCTAGGGTGGGCCGAAAATAGATGTTTTCAGTGGGCGATGGCATGGGTTCAACGCATTCACTGTCCCCTAAGCTCCACCGAAACCACGGAGAAAGAACAATTTAAGAGGCGCAACTCGGCTCCTTTCAGTGTCGTCATAATGTCACACAGGAGCGCGGCGGCGGACATCGTGCCAGCGCCCCCTACCAAACGCCAGACGGCTGATATATGGTCATCGTAACGGTTTGTCGAAGTGATGCGGCAGATTTGTCTGACACAGGGAGCGCGCTCTTGTCGTCTGCTCACGTGCGGCTGCTTTATACCAGAGAGCCGCCCTGCATTAGGTAGCTATAGCTGGAGTATACCAGCTGAACACGATGCCTGTCACTAAATGAGACAGCAGCTATCACAACGAGCTCTCGCTAAGCTGGCCCTGTGCCATGGGACAGGACCGACCAGTACTGCCCCAAGGAGCAAGAACTACTTTTTCAGCTGGTCAAAGATGACTGCGCCTCCAAGGTCAGCGTAGTATTTACGCCTGCTGACCATTCCGCTGAGGAAATGCTTTTAGCAGATGTAGTCGCTTGTTGTCGGTTCTCGATCCTCGCTTACTATAGCTCTCGCCCATTCTTGCAGGCATTCAAGGTCATTTGTTCGAGTGTTTTCCGCTCAGTACTTATATCCACTGTTACAGTTTGGGACGAAGCATCGGTGCCCCATTTTCGATAATCAGTGAATGCATCCACAACAAGGAGCAGAAAAAAACATTTATTACACTTACATTGTAGAGGAGCAGTGAAGGAACTGCAGAACTAAGAAGGGATCATTCTGACAGCGCGAAACAAGCGCCAGACTCTGCTCAACTCTCCTGTTCCGTCTGTACACGTCTCCGCAAACGTGCCACAGAAATATAATGAAATCTTGTTTCCCCGCACAATAGCTATGTATCATATACTCTGGTCGGCCCATTTTATGGCGCATGAAAATAAAGTAGAACAAGTTCTCGTTTTTCGTTACGTCAGAAAACTTGAAAAGCACCAAGTGCAGTTTTCTATACGCACATGGTTAGGGTTGCACATCGTCTGCTCTTTCGATATGCGCCTGGCTACGATCGCAGATCGTCAGATTTTTCAAGTGTGCTAGTTTCTTGCTTTTATTGCCGCATAAAAAGCATGTGATCCTAAATTTAAATCTTGAAAAAGATATATGTACCAAAATGGTCTACAGGTCTTTTATTCCTTGAGTGCAAACCGCGCTGGCGCAAAACTTTCTGCGACATCCGACAACCCAGCGCAAGCGGCCAGTAGCAGACAAAGCTGGGCGCTGTCGAAGAAGAAATAATATATATATTTTTTTGCGTCCATGACCGCGGCCGCGCGCGCTCCGACCGTAAGGGAAGTAGTCCCTTGCGGCGGCGTCGCCGCCCCAACGTTCACCACCTGCGTTAGCACATCTGAAGCTGTGCGTCTCCTCCTCACCCAACGTGACATTATCACGACAAGTGGTCACGCCGGCGCCAGCCCATAGTTTCACCTCCTGTTATTCTTCCTCCGTGACCGAGACAGACGCTGCCATTAAAGGGGTCTCTATAAGGGTCACCATAAGGGTCAGGCGCATGCGTGGCAGCTCAAGTTTGAATTGCTCAGTGAAGGCCAATTTTAGGATCGAAATACCGAAAGCTGGTGGGATCCTTCGGTCAGGATCGAATGAACCGAAAAATCGAATTAAACCATAGTTGAATTAACGAAGGTCTACTGTATTATCAAATAATCACATTGTCAATTGATTCAGCCTCTAGTGATCAGCACTAATGCGATCTTGGAACTAAGGCACTCTTCTGGTGCAAATATTTTTGCTGCTTATTAGGTGCAATAATGTGGAGAGTTTGGATACTAAAGCACCTGCTTTCCCAATGGTAAATGCTCAAATGATGTGACAGTTTACAGTTTCAAAACCAACCATGTGACCAAAAATGGGTTATGTTGCAGAACAAGCTGGAACACATTACCTAGTGCATTTAAACTGCTCGAAACAGCTCAGGTTTCACTATTGTCTCCCCTTGTAACAGCCATTTACAGTCCAGAAAAAGTTCAAAAAGTTCAGACAGACAAATAATAATAAACAGCAAAAGCGAAGATACCTTGCTAGGATAGCTGCCAGCCAAGGCGGAAACACTTGCAATGCAGCGATAGTAGTAGTGATGACACCCGGCCCAGTTCTGGCTCATGAAGTCATCCACAACTGAAGACAAGCTCTGTTTAACTGCTGCTGGCAGCTCAAGTGCTGGTGCCTCAAGCATGCTATGTGCTGTTGGACCAAAAAGCTGGCCCTTGCGGTACGACAGACCTGCACATGTGATAGTGTACAGAGTTTAAAGGCTGTGGCAAAAAGTACATTCAAGATGCAAGACACTGAAAGAAGTAGACATATGTGCAGTTTCTTCGTAATTAATAAAATGACATCTACTTTTATCTCGCTTCCCCTTCATTTATAGTGGTAGCCACGAGTGCTTTGATTTTCTGACCCTGCCTATTGAAATTGCGGCCAGATATAACAAACATTTTCAAATGCACCGTACTGTCACAACAAACACTTTAAACCCGGTTGCGTTAACAGGAGGGTGCATGCGAAGTTCCAAAGTACAGAAGTGCAACCGAACAGGGCACACAGCAGCCCCCCCCCCATCCAGTCCTCTATAAACGTTGCTCCTGTACAAGTGCAATGATTTGACCGCAGAGGTGAGCAAGCGCCGCCTTGGTGTCCAGATTTCAGAAGCCGAGAGGGAAGTCCCTTGCTTTCAACTATGCTAGGATATCCATGCTTTCAAGGCTTAAGCTTGCTTCACGGCAAGGCCGTACAGTGTATGGCAGCAGTGGCCTCCAAGACTGGAGTGTGTGCTGGTGCTATCTCAGACGCCACAGCAGCGGTACTCTCATGCACTCTGATGTGATGATGATGATGATATGTGATGTTTAGTGGCGTAAGGGCCAGATCTGGCCAAAGAGTGCCATGCAAGTGATTATAAAATTTAATAGAACAGTAAAGTGGAAAGGATTGAACACGGATGTATATGGGCCTAAAGGTAGAGTCGCTGCACAGTGCATAAAACATAAATGTATTAAAATTGTGGCAATGGCTTTAAAGTGTCCTGCAAGACATAAAACATGTTTTGAAACGGATGATTTACTAAAATTTATAAGTGCCAGTGGCACTTCTGCCTCATCAGGAACCTTGTGTGCAAGGCTTAGGAGGCACGTGCCATACAAATGCTAGTATTGTAGCAGTAGCCTCTGTTGAGGTCATGCTACACATTTATCAGGCGTAGAACTTGTAGTGAATCAACATCATGTAAATAGTTTAAAAGTGATTTGCTGCTGCAAAATGAGTCCACATGAAGGAACATTGCTGGATGAAGAGGAAGGTTCTGCCTGTAAGCTAGAGGAAAGTGCTTTTTTCTTTCAGCTTCTGATTCGTGGCACTCTACCAGGGCATGTAGGACGGTCAGCGTCTCTCCACATTCACAATGGTCAGCACTCTGATGTGCTGCTGCCACGTGCAAAGCTGCAAAGAGTCAGCGGTTACTATGCCGTTATCGGGAGATCACAGTTCATAATGGCATTTACCGTTCGGACTTTGTACTTTTTCACCAGTGGAGACATACAAAACGTAACTTCGCAGTTCTTGGCGCATGTGTAGCTGATGCTGCAATTATAACGGAAAGACCTTTGCAAAGTGCCAGCATGCCAAAGTAGTTTACACTTCCAGCCAACTAGAACACTTCGCTATTGAATGCAGAATCCACTCGTGCCCCGCTTATGGTAAAAATATATCACAAGCTCTCGAAGAAAGTATGGTGGTGGTAGCGATCATAAATTCGAAATGGAAGATGACTGAATAGGCCAGACGCCATTCCTGTACCGTATAATTGCAGCGTCATGAGCAGTTAAGCCCGACCCTCATAGAACTAATTTCCGGCGTCCAAGCGGCGAACTTCGTCCGACGGCGGCCGCTCTTCGGTCGGCGTCAAAAATCGCGACGCGCGCCACCGATTTGGAGGGGATATATATTTTCGCCCGCCGCCGGAAGCGTCCAGCGCGCGGCGACAAGCCCGATCCAATTAGGAGGCAGCACTTCCGGCCGTTGCATCATGGGATTGAGCTTATGTAAAACATGGCGGCGGTCCCGGTCGCCCGCTTCGAACTGAATTTGGCGTTGTTTTTGTAGAATTCACTTCGTTCAGTAGCAACTGACTGCGCAAACGGCTTTTGCTTAGTCTCATGCCGCTTCGACGAGAGAGTGTTATGGCTAATCTTGAGGAATTTTCGAGATCGCTTCTCGTTTCGAACGCGCCTAAGCCTAGCGAGAGAAATTTTCATTGAGATGCGAGCGCCACCTGTCGGTAAAGTTGGGAGATAGGCGCGACGACGGCATATGGCCTCTGAGATGGGAAGCTTTCGGGGGCTATGGTAGATAGCTTGTACTGCTTGTCTGTTTCGCTGCAGATCGGCGGACATGGGAAGTAAAAATACAACGCGCTCCTGGCTTCCATTGCGCTGCCTCTGGCACTTTCCTCACGCACACACACAGAATTACTTGGTTGCCCTATGTATGCGAAATTCAAAGCGTAATGGAACCGCGTATGTTGTAGAAGAAATAACTCAAGAAAAATTATAAAACACTAAGTTATGACGTTATTAAGTGTCGCAACATGCTAAATCTTACTGTGGGTTACATTTAAAAAACAGTAATATCCTGCTTCACGGCTGGCCACATTGACAGCGGCTCGGCGGCGTTCGCCGCTGGATCGTCGCATGAGGGGCGGTGAGGCGAAAACACGGCGGCGCGTCTCGCTACACTTTTTGAAGCGCGAACATCGTCGGGGAAGTTCGCTCCATGAGGGTCGGGCTTTAAAGCAGTGGCGGTACGGGCAGGCCACGGTCATCGTCGCTGCTGCACAGCTGCAGAGTTCGAAGCAGCTTCAGCACAGCGCATTTTGAAAAACGATACCTGCAGATAAACTACAAGTCGTTATAGCATTCCATGGGGTTCTGCTGATCCCTGAGCACTTGTGAAGCCGTCACGTACGCGTATACGCAGAGCCCTCATTTATATCGTCTGCGCGAGTGAAAGAATTCCCGAAGTCAGCGAGGCTGCCGTAGTAGTCGGCCCCTTTTTCCTGATAAGTGCGGGTTAAGGTAGGTCCGGGACAACCTTCGCGGCTACTTAACTTTTTGGGGCATAAATACAGAGAAAAGTCACATTTAAGTAAAAGTCTTGTTCTTGAAACAAGTTAAGTGCCAAAGTGCGACTTAAGTCATAAGTTAAGTTCAAGGCTCGTTCTTGAATATGGTGGTTAATCGCCAAGCAAAACATAAGAGGAGAGACAATGGTGCTTCTCACATTGAATCGATATCAATTCACAGAAGTTTCAATTCTACAGAAAGCAGCTGCAGACCCTGCTTGTCTTCTTTCACTCACCCATGCTAGCCAACATCTTAAGCAGATCAGCCAGGGCCTTGCGTTTGCGTTGTTGGATCAGGTGCACCTGCTTCTTGCGCTTATCACGCTCAGATTCCGCTTCAGACTGGCCACTGCCCATCTTGGCCTGCACTCACAACAAGCCCATGCATTTGTTAAAACAAATTTAGCTGCTTGAAACCCCAAGTCAAAATACTGCCTCAAGACACCGAGGTAGCAGAGGCAAACACAAAACACGAGCTAAAACTCAGAGGAGGCACAGCAGTTTCAGTGCACTGCTGGGGGGTGCACACCTTTGAATTAAGTGGTTGCCAAACAATGCTTGATATTTCATTCCCCATTGCTTCTGGTGCCTACTGTTTCAGTTCAATGTTTACATAAACTGATACCACAGGGTGCTTTGAAGTTTGCTCTAGTCTACACCCCACACTCCGAGAATGAAAACATTATGCTTGTCTGCGCGCTAGCAGCAATATTCCAGTTTGCCAAAAGAATGGTTTTTGCAATTATGTGACACGCGGTTGCAACAGCAGAATGCTGTAATCTCAGAGTCTATGTAAAACTTGATGCATAAGCAGAACTCTGTCAGAGTGTTACAAGTTGGACAGTACTTAATGAAATTATAATGCCGGTATATCACTTCCCGACCAGTTCCACACTGCGACTTTGAATTGGCTCTAATGCATAGCTGTTCTTACACTTCTTTTTCCTTCTTTTTTATGATGCATCCTATTCATTTTTGTAATAGTGAGGGAGCTGTCACAACTGATGTGTGATGCATGTACCACCTATAGACTTTTCCTGAGATAGCACCTTGGACATTATTATTAGTATGCCCTCGGGACCATTGCTTGTCCACACGAGCACCTGCTCATCTAGAGAGGAGGAGCGCTTGCACGTCGATGAGAAGGCATATTGCTGCATAGGATGCTGAAAGGTGTTCCACATTATTTATTACTGTTGACTTCCATAATGTGGCTGTTTGGGCGTGTTGGTAAGACACGACAAGAAACTTTTAAGCACACATCCAGACGAGGACGGTGAAAGAAGACGGGAGACATGGTGAAAGAAGACGGGAGAAACATGAGCGCGAGCGCTAAAGATGCTCTCGTGTGTCTCCCCGCTTCTATCACCATCCTCGTCTGGCTGTGCGCTTAAATGTTTTTTGTCATGTAGACTTCCGTTAAGTTGACTCAGGTTATTTCTAATCCAATCCAAATGGAAAATCCTGGCCAGCGCCCCTACATTTCTATGGGCTCAAACTTCTGTTACTTTGATCTCAAAATTGGCCTTCGCCAGGCAATTCGAACTTGACTAGTCAGCTTTGCCACAATACCGCCATGTTCTGCAGTAAAGCATATCAAGAATAGAAAGGGGCACTGTCATGGGACTTAGTACGTGCTTCTTAATTAAACAGGCATGCACACATCGTCTCCGGTCACAGTATGAGCACCTAGACTCCTATTAAGCATACTGGCAGTCATTCAGAACTGCTTCTGACGCTGCTGTGGCGATTTGAGCCCTTGTTTTGCCTGCCGTGCATGTCTCGTATATGAGACCGTTAATGTAGCCTAGTCTCAGGGATGGAAGCGGCCAAGGCTGTTTTGCAGCAGCTCTAGGAGCAGCAAATTTGGCACAGTGGAGCAGGAATTTTTCGTTTTGGAGCAGAGGATACACGTTTTGGAGCATGCTTGGTAAGGGTCAACATGACTGGAATACAGACAAATCAAGAAAAGATGTTGTTCATTTAGCTTTGAAGAACACTGTTAGGTTACGGCGAATCAGTTCTGCAATAGCTCGCAAGGTGGAGGAAACTTCACTAAAGGAAAAAAAAATGTCATACAGCTGATAAAGGAAACCAAATGTGTTCCTTGGAAACCACTATTAAGTTACGTACCGGACGTGCCAACTAGATGAGGCCAAGAAAAAAATATAGCCAAGGAATTCATGAAAACAGCACCTATTGTATGTTGATAGGTTTTTGTTATTGCTAGTCAAGAGTTTTCTTTTTTTCGTTGTGTACAAGCAACTAATATTTAGGTTTATTAGCTAACATTAATTACCTCACTTACAGGATAAGGATATTGGATAACTAATGCAAATCCTAGGTTGCTTTAAATCCAGTTATTGCTCATGTTTCAACAATCTTGTGGGGATGCGCGATTCTGACTCGTCCCCTGATGTTGTTTTCCCCGCATGGCTCCTGTCTCCTGTTCGCCGGGTTCGCCGCGTGGATTTACCGTGGTCGGTGCGGTTGCGACGTATTACCGGAGATGGTGCTAGTATTGCGCGGCTCACACCACCTAACGGCGGGATTACTTGGGTGCAAAAGGTCAAAGGCGCTTCCTCTATGGCTTGGGATCGGCGAGTAGCACGAACGCTTTGCGCGTGCGCCAGCCCGCTTCGCGGGACCGTCCCAAGAAGGCTTCGGAGCACGACACCGAAATGGACAAACACGGATCGTTCGAACGCGCCACCGTTCGCGTGACTGTACACGTGAACGACTAGGCGTTGGTGTCCAGCATGCGGTGAACATATTCGCTTGCTGTCCGGTCACGGAGAGTCAGACTTCCTTGATTTGTAGTGGGCCCATGTGAATGTTTTATGCGTAGTAATTCGGCTAGCGTGCCGAAAAAAAAAGGTGCAATAAATGGCCTGTGTAAGACAGTGACAGCGATGGCATAAATGCACCTGGAGTGTCCGTTATCACAATAAAATAGTTGTTTTGGTTAGAGTGCGGTACCGCTTATAGTGTGGATATTCGCGACTCCGGCGACTTACGTTATAAGCGGTTTACACTGTAGTAGACAGCTATACAAAGTAAGGATGGTAGTTTTATCGTCCGTATAAACATGTAAACATTCGCTTATTGACTATATTAACAAGCATGCTGTCAGTGCCCACAGGCAAACATGAACACAACACACTCGATGAGCCCGGACACGCACTGTAAACGCTGGCTTGAGGAAGTGCCGCTGCAGCAGCGAGCGAAGTGACCTTCGTGCTGTTGTCTATCACTTCGATGTAAACTGAGTGCCAAGAACACACAGCACGCACAAAGCTACGAGCCGCCGGTGCACCTACACTGCCTAGACTCTGCCCCCAACGCAGATCGCTTTCAAGATATGGCCCGCGCGACCGTGCACCGCTGCACAGTACACAGTTGATGCTAGAGTACAATGCCGCCCATTATCCCTCCCTCCCCCTCCCTCGCTGATGCTTCGAGTGCAACGGAAGATGGCGCGCTTACTCCCCGCTTTTCTTCCTTGCGCACACGAGATTGAGCCACGGTCGACGGCTCCCCTCGCACGCTTTCACTCGCCCATACAGCATGCGGCGACAGCATTATTGCCCTTGGACTTTATACGGAACATCTATGCGCCAAAACCAATTTTAGGGCCACAATGTGTCATAGACACCATCTTGAGATAGAAAATACAGATCTCAAAGGCCATTCTTTTGCTGGTAAAAACTGAAAATATGTCATAGGTGTCGCCCCCGGCACTTTGGGCAGCCAATCCAATCGTCAAGCCACGAAGCCAAGCGACATGAAAAGTCAAAATGGCCGCTCGGGCTGGCGTGGGGTGTCCGTTCACAATGCATGATGCGGGAACGGTCCCACAGTTGTGACGCAACAGAGGGGTTAACAATGCATTCAGTTCTATGAGAGTTATGCCGGGACCGGCCGAAAACGACGTAACAGCAGGGTTCTACTGTATTTTGCACAAGCTCGATTATCAGGGCTGTCCCATAAAGCCAATGTAAAATGGCAATCAATATTTTGAATGCCAAACAATGAATGGTTTCTTAAGCTTTTTGGACTCGATCTGCCCAAGCTTTGTGAACATCGCTGCCATGAACACAATTTCTTTCGTTCACGTACTCTCCGACGCTTTACAACTGCCATTCAGCCGCTGCAGTACATTAAAACCGAAAACTTACATCCTCGGTTTGCGTTTTGCGGACGCAAAAGTCTGATTTTGTATGGTGTGGTTGTGCAGAATATAGAGTACCCGAAGTGCAAATTTGAGTGATGATTACCATTGTCATTCCATATAGCTTGTTTGTCATCGTGCCGCACTATCATCGCGGTAACCGAGCATGGTGCACGTGCGAAATATATTTTGACGTTACACGCATGGTGTTCGCCATTAATCAAAGCAGATTTGCTAATAGGGCTACAAGCGAGCCCTAAAACGCGTAACGACAGACTGTACGACTTATTGAGCTGAGAAGCGTGGCTTTCTTTCTGGACTGCCCCATAAAGAGAGCGCCAGTTCAAATCATCTTTAGCTGGTCCGCATTACGATTGTAAAACATTCGTAATTCATTGTATAGCACAAAGGATTTTCTTTCCCTGCGGCAAATTTACAGTGCGCCACCAAACACACCCACACTCCAAGGACGCCGACGCTGGAATGGATTGCTTTAGCTTGGCTTCTAGGGCTAAATGCTTGCAACACATGGCTGTGTGGTTGCCATTGAACACGTACATCCCGCAAGACCATTCAAAGTTAACCCTTTCCCTACCGTAGACGAACTGAGCTAGTCCACACGGTTTGTACCACTTCCACCGAAGACGAGCTGGGCTTGTCCACGCTGAAACAAGCTTTTTCGCACTTCTGCCTTCAACCTAAGCTGATAAATTTTGCTTAGTCCTCTTTGGCTTCGACAGATGGCGCACTAAAAAAATAAAAATGTGCTGAAAGCATGCATCTTGGCCGAAAAACATTTCGACGCTGGCAACTGGGATTTAAAATGGCATCCTCCTCTGTGCGTGCGTGTGCCTGCAACGGCTCTACTCCGGCAAAAAAGAAAAAAAAAAAAAGAGTGTTTGTTTACAGACGTTTTGTTGGACTTGGACAGTCAAGAAGTTCGGTTCTCCTCCGAGAGTGGCAGCGACGATACTGACCAGCATATCTTCTCGGAATCATCGGATTCTGACGACAGCGTCTAGACGTGTTGGCAGTGGACGCCGATAGATGTAAAGAACTCCCCATCGTTGCCTGCTAGGTTTGTTTTCACGGCCGCGCCTGGCATAAAGGTACCCGTGACATAAGAAGGACTGTGCGCAGTATTACTACAGAAAGTCGGACAATCTCCGCTGTGCAGTACAGTACGCCAACCTCCTCTGCATATTTAAAAAAAAAAACATATTTTGTGTGTATCTTGCAAATAAAGTGCCTTTAGGGATATATTTTGGTTGTTCGAAGATACGTAGGATTATTTAGGCAAATAAAGAAATTGGTATTTTTGTAATATTTTTGGCCAAGAATCTCGGTAGGGAAAGGGTTAATGTTTTGGCACAAGATGACGCAGCACTTGCATTCCCGTAGTATGTGTTTCTTAATTATATGTTCACGTGCGCACCGATGTGGGGATGCGCGACTCTCACGCGTCCCCTGATGATGTTTTCCCCGCATAGCTCGCGTCTACTGTAATCCGGCTTCTCCGCGTGGCTAAGCGACGGCGGCGGTCGTGGTGGTTGCGGCGCATTACGAGAGATGGCGTGAGTGTCGCGATGATAACGCCACCGAACGGCGGGGTGACTTGGGAGCAAAAGGTCGAAGGCGCTTCCTCTTCGGGTGGGGGTCGGTGAGCGCTGCAGACGTCCTGTGCGTGCGCCGATCCACGCTTCGCGAGACCGTCTCGCGTGGCTAGGAACATAGCACCGGTATGGACGAACACGGATCGTTCGAACGCGCCACCGTTCGCGTGACCGTACACGTGAACGACTAGGCGATGGTGTCATCGGCACCGGGCGGCCGCCGTAAGGCGCCAGCGGCGCGCCGGCGATATGCTGGCGAACGGCACCTGTCAGAGCACTGGCATGTGAAGCAGACGACTGGACGAAGGCGCTCGGTGCTTCCAGTGATTTGCACTGCGGGTTTTGAGGGCTGGCGCACCGGAAAACGCATTTTCGTGTGTCTGCTTTTGAGAAAGGTCGTAACTTGTACGAGGCAGATCACATTCGTGGCATCAAGTAGTATATAAAGCAGAAAACGAGCGCAAATTGCGATGCAAATGCACCACGCGAACGGAGCTCACCGCGGCAAGATAACACGTGGAACTCCAGCAGTTACATTCCAGATGTTATTTTGCTGTGCGTGTTAACATTCTCGCGTATTTAATCATGTAAATAGGCGAAGAACACAAATATTATGGAGAGAAAAAAAAAAGGAGACATACGTCTTCCTTATTCTGTTTCTTGAGCTGCTTCGCCGATCGGACATGTGTCAGTCGTTCTCTGTCCGTTGTAGTTCTTTTATCTTTGCAATGCTTCCCCATTCTTAATTGCTTATAAGCTAGCCCAATCTTCAGTCACAGCCCATTTTATATAGCTTAGCGCGACGGGAGCCATCGGTGGCGGCGAGTGTGAACACGCTACTGCGCTGGCGTTTGCCGTCGATGCACAGTACAGTCATGTGCCGGACTCAACCAGAGTTTGGAATTGCTACGAAGGTAAATGTACATTAAAAGAAAGACTGATACACTGATAAGACGGCAAAATAACTACAAATCTGAGTGTTCGCCTTCGGTGCCCAAGCTCCGGAGCCGTTACACTGCGGAGGCGAAGACAGGCAAGTGGGACACGAAGCTCTTGCGTATGAACGGCTCTTTTATTAATGTTAGAACAACTAGACTATACCAAATCAGCGTCGGAAATGTACAGTGCCCAGCGATTGAAGCACTGGCAGCGCGCGGCTGCCGCCGTTTTTTTTTTTTTATTTTGCGCCACAGGTGAGCGCCGTGGGACCAAATGCAGTCATAATGCGTTACTAAGGTTCTCGCTTTCACTCTACACCACAATGCATCAGTTTGGCGTCCCCAGCGTTTACAGTCAGTGCAAAAAGCGCTGGCGACCATGTGATTCGAGTATCGCGTTTCAATTGCTGAGCACTGTACGCGCTGTTGCCTACAGACCGCACATATACAGACTTTCCGCCTGAAAAACGCGATGCCGCGATGAACAACGATTGAATTTAATGGCCTAACCAGTTTCAGTCATGTTTCAGTAAGTGTTGGTGCACCCAAAAACGCAACATGTTTGATCAGACTTGGTTTCAAGGCAGCGCCTGCTGCGCGCGGCCCGGCCGCCACATGCCATACATTCGCGGCGCAGCCGCATGAAGGCGCCACCGGTCCAAATTCATCCCGCGCCCGGTGCCTATAGCAAGGGGCGAACATATTAGCTTGCTATCCGGTCGCGGTGAGTCGGACTTCCTTGATTTGTTGCGCGCCCATGTAAATGTTCTATGCGTAGTGTATGAAAGGTGCAATAAATGCCCCTTTGTTTGTTTGCACTACTGTGCTGTCATCCCTTCGTCCCAAGAGCGCGAGTGAGACCCCATACCGTGAACGAAGCAGCGGAGAAAATGCATATGTGATTAGGGAAAGCTAGCGATAAGTTAGGGGGAAAGATGAAAAAGTTCTAAAAGTTGAGGGGACGTTTCAAGCCAACAAAATAGCGAGGGTCTATCTAAAACTCTGAAGGGCTGCCGATAAACTTATTAAATGTCTCAGTGCTCGTACTGTGAATTAAGATGGTGCGTCTGTGTGTGTAAATTAAGGAACACATGCTATGTTCTGTAACAACGACACCTTTCTCCCCACTTGGTATGCTTCACCGCATAGCACAACTGTATTGTGGCAAAGCTAACGTTAAAGGCAAATACTGCCAAGTGAATTCATAGCGTGTTTCAGCTTTTTTTTCTGCCTTTTCTTTAATTCAACCAGCAAGATAATTCGACCAGCTTCGTCGGTTCCATCAGAATCGAATTAACAGAAGTCAACTGTAATTGAAACATTGCTTGGCTTACAAGAAACATGGTCAGTTGAATCCAATGATAGAGAAATTTTGCATTGCTAAGATGAGATAATAGCCGCAGAAATTTTTATGGCTGCATCCACGCGAGCTACTTTTTGTTAACTTTATCCAAAATTTAGTTACAGGACCACACTAATTACAGGTATAGCTGCACTAAGCCAGTGCCAGTGCCAAAAGAGCGACAGGAAATGCCCACACACCAAGACTGCATCCTCCTGCTGAAACGCTGCTACAGTGGCGGCTACTTCAGTGGCCAGGAAATCCATTTCTTGTGTCAGCTCAACAGCATCCATGTTGCGTATAACTTGGCTCAGAAGCTGCCACATCCGGAACGGGTAACGATGCTGCCCAGCCTAGCAAGAAAACAGAAAAAAAAAAAAAAAAGTTGCCAAGTGAAAGCTATCACAGAAATGCCGTCACAAGACAAACTTAAAAATAAGTTCAATGCAATTAAACCTTAGAAGACATTTAAGGGGGCACATGGGTCTTGGGGGCAAAAAATTTACTAAAAAATTGATTTTTCATTTCTATTGTTTTTCTACTCCCCATATCAGGGGAACCTGCTGGCAAAAAAGTGGCTCAAAATTACGTGTCGTTGAGGAAGAAACATTGCACTTGTCCAATGAAATGCTCAGTTTTGCCCATGAAAGTGCTGACATGACCCATTTTGTGTTATTCTCCATTCCAAAACCATCTATCCTAGCCAGGCCATCTTGGTCTTCTTTGAAAGAGCACCTTTGTAGCTTGCTTTCCTGCCTACTACTTGGTTTTGCAGCATAAAATGATTTTTCCAAGTCTAAAGCTTTGAAAGAAGCATTAGCTTGCTTTCCTGCCAAAACGAGCCTTCAATGCTGCTTCAAAAGAAAACTACCTGGTTTTGCAGCATAAAATGATTTTTCCAAGTCTAAAGCTTTGAAAGAAGTACTATGTCACTGCTACTCATTCAATCCTCTTGATTTTTTTGCCTTAATGCTAGAGATTCAGAGAGTGCACAAAAGCTTTGATATAGTGCTTTAGGACACAAACATTTTGAAATCTTGTAGAAATCACCAATAAAAATTCATATTTGCAAAGTTGCAACTTTTGAATTTCATAACTTCAGCTAAAATATAGATATAAACATCAAAATGAAAACTTGCACTCCTTGAACAATCAGGAAGATACCTGCTTAATTTGAGCTCTCTCGGTGTAGTACATTTCTTGCAAGTAAAACCCCAAATTTATAATACAAAAAAACAAAAAACTTTTCTTTCCTGATTGACTTGGAAAAAAACCAATTGCATCTTTGCAATCAGTACACAAGATTGAATATATTCTGAAAATTTTGTGTCTCGAGTCAATACCAACAGTTTTTTTTATCCAGGACCCAGGTCTAAAATGGCGGGAAGAAAGATATAGCATGAAAAAAGAAGTTGCGCCTGCTGAAGGCAAACACAGACCTGAGACTAAACCCAAATATAAACCAGACATTACCTATTAAGGAGGAGAGATGTGGAGACCTGAACACAGTGTCTCAATGCCTATACAGGGTGTCCCAACTATCGTGCACCAAAATTTAAAAATATGCAAATGCCACATAGCTGGACAGAACCAAGGTAATGTTGTTTGCGTCGCTTGGAGATAGTCAGATTATTTTATTCATTCCTGCTAATAACACAAGCATTCTTAATTATTTATTCAGCTTCTCAAATATTATAGTTGGATCAAAAGCGTGAATGAGAAAATTGTACAGGAACATGAAAAACTCCCAACACAGTTTTCTGTTGTTCAATAAGTGCTATATAAAAGTGTTTTTCCAAGCGTGAAGAAATCCCGCAAATACACGCAAAATGCTTCGAGCGGCCAGTTACGCGGCAATCTTGCATGCGTTTTGGAGGCATCTTTCACGCTCAGAAAAACATTTTTACGTAGCATGTATTGAGCAATAGAAAGCTGTATCGGGAGTTTTTCATGTTGCTCTACAATTTTCTCATTGACACTTTTCAGCAAACTATATTTTAAAAGTTGATTAATTAATTAAGAATAATTACGTAATTAGTCAGAATGCAAAAAATCTTCTAATTATCTCCAAGCGACGGTAAACAACATTACATTCGTTCTGTCCAGCCATGAGGCATTTGAATATTTTTAAATCTCGGTGCATGATGGTTGGGACACCCTGTATAGCAGTGGTATTTTCGTTTCATTTCTGTGTGTCATTTACTGCAATTTTTTTTCCTTCCGTCTTATGATGCCACATTTTGCATAATCTACAATTGCTTGATTTGGTGCCATCAGTATTCTATTTCTGCCATACGGACTATGCTCAGCGCCAGCGACATTTCAGCGTGTCATGGACACTGTGTTGTCTGGGTTAAAATGGCAGATATGTCTCGTATATCTCGACGACATAGTCGTTTTCGCACCCACTTCGACTTCCAGTGACGTTGCTGCGGACGCGAGCGGCGTCGCTTGCCGCGTTTCGATCTTGGGCGCAAGAGAGTATAAATACCGGTCCACCGCTTGTGCTGCGAGAGTCCGACGAACGCCGTAGGCGCGCTTGCTGTTTTCAATATTGTCGAGTTTGTAGTAAGGCCTCAGCTCGTTCTTTGCGCAGAATACTTGTGAAAGTTGCAGATAAGTGCTTCTTCAAAGCCTCCCAGGTTGTCAAGGACAGCTCCTGGTTCTCGTACCAGGTTCCAGCAGAGTCTTCGAGAGAGAAGAAGATGTTCCGAAGTTTGTCTTCATCAGACCACTTGTTGAAGGTTGCAACTCGTTCGTAACGCTCCAGCCAATCTTGTACATCCTCGCAAGTGGAGCCGCTAAAAAGCGGAGGTACTCGCGGCTGCTGGATGACGAACGGCGCAGGTGTGGTGGCGGCTTGCATTGGTGACATCGAGCGGTGGTTCACACGGCGACAAGTGGCAGGTAGTGGTCCCAACTCAGTCAGCAGTCCTTGTAGTCGGCGGCTGCACCGGATTTCTTCCTTCTTCTCTTCTCTGGAGGTGTCTTCCGTGTGGTCAGCTCGAGAGGCACTTGGGCTGGTGTCACGGCTCTGTGGGGGTGTCCGAAACATACCCCGCACCTCCACCAAATGTCACGTAGGTGACGGTGAGCTGCCTGGCATGCAGGCAGACAGAAAGTAACACTGCGTCGACGGTAAACTTAAAATAGAATTTATTGGGCAAACTTGTGCCCCTAAAGCAAGCGAACTCGGCAACAGCAAAAACAGGAAGCGTGCCTACGGCGTTCATCGGACTTTCGCAGCACAAGCGGTGGACCCCGTATTTATACCCTCTTGCGTCCGCAGCAACGCCGCTCGCGTCGGCAGGAACGCCGCTCGCGTCGTTTGCGTCGCTGGAAGCCGAATTAACGCACGTGGCAATATAGTTTCAACAAACAATGCTCACACATCTCTCGCACTGACACTTTGACTTGTTTCTAGACTATACTAATATGTGGGCTATTACACTATGTTATCATGAGTATTGTGCAGGGCTCAGAGGAGTTTCCCAATACTGCAAGAAAATAAAGGCACAGCATAGAGTATGACGCCATAAATTGTCCATGTCATTGTCTGTTTCCTGCATTTACAGTGTAGACCGCTTATAACATAAGCCACCGAAGTCGTGAATACTCGCACTATAAGCCGTACCGCACTATAACCAAAACAACTATTTTATTGCAATAATGGACACTCCAGGCGCATTTCTGCTGTCGCTGTCCTCATGGTCTAGGTTCGGTATTCGCTTATTAAATAAATTCACAAGCACGTTGTCCCGTGCGCACAAGCAAACGGGAGTCTGAAAAGACCGTATTATATCCGGTCCTGCACTATAAGCCGTTACGTTATAAGTGGTCTATACTGTATCTTGTTTGCCATATACACTGTACTTGAAATCTAGTATGTTTGTATGGGACAAGCAGCTGGGCAACACAGATGTACTTCTCACTTCACAGGGACAAGGTGTCAGCAACACTATGGGGGAAAAATATGGGCTTCAATCCATGCTGTGAAAGTGTTTGGCCAGCGAAGCTGTAGTATTACCTGATCCGATAAACCAATGTGATGTAGCCTGGAACTGAGTCCTGCCGAGCCTGAGCACGATGCCATCATGCATAGTTACGTTGGTGTTCCTTTTGTCATTCATCGTATAATTCGTATTCTCGCTACTCTTTAGGCATCCTAACAACACTTTGCTTGCTTTGGAAAAGAACCGCTGCACCCTGCCTAGACTGAGCACAACGCTGTTGTTGATATTAACATTGCTGTTCCTTTCGTCACTCATTGTGCCCACACTGCTCTTCGTGAGTACGAAGTATGCGAAGCCTTTCCATGTGGTGCTATCACAACACAAATGAAATCAGTTTCTAGGTGGGTTCTTCTTTTACATATGCAAGTGTAGCGATGTCACTCTCTGCATCGTACACTGCAGTTGTCGCTTCCCAGAAACTGCAGCTTATGCAACTGTAATCTTTACCAGGAAACGCTTGCGGCGAATGCTATGCGTGAAAGCGAGCTTTCTCGTTTTTTTTTTTTTTGTCTTTCCCCAGCACGGCTGGTGCCGCCGCAGATGTGAGTGCCATTTGGTGGTGCTGCAAGGAACCCAGCGATGCACGTGGCACTGTGATCGGTTTAGTTTTTTGTCTATGGAGATGAAGAAATCCTACCCATATACAACTTTGCTGTAAAACCTGTTAGAAAGAGACGAGCAGGGGTGTACTAATCCATTTACTATTGGTATGAAATTCTGAAAACAATCGAGAAAGAAGGAAAAACAAGAGGGGAACGAGCACAAAACTTCACTGAAATTGAAAACAGCAACATAAGTGATACAAATATGGGCCTAACCCCACGTTCCGGCACAGGGCCCAGAAATTGGCCAGGCCTGAAGTTCAGGCAAAGGGAACTTGGCTCTTTGGGCTCTGCCTCCTTGGTCAGACTGCCAAATGCACAGCTGGCATCTTGGTCAAGCACTCGCTGCAGCCAAAAGAGAATGAAAACAAATGTGCATTCAACACAGTGATATAAGAGTGTTTATTTTATTTCATCGTGAAGATGGCTCCCGTACGGGAGCCAAAACATTTTTTTTTTTGTGATCGGCGTCTTTTGTTAACCTCTGACCATGATTAATCCTGACCAGACAAGTTTTCATCTAACTCTTGACTTGGCGTTTCAATTAAGATCATCACAAACTGTTGAGGCCTGCTTATGGGAAACATTTAACTGGAACACAAATGTATTTTGTAGCACATTTTAAGATTGCGTATCTCGAAATTGGTGTTACTCTTATGATTCTTGTCAGGCAGAAATGACTTCACTTAGAACTTCAATTTATGTAGACAACTCAGTCATTTCATGCGATAAAGCTGCTACAAGCGAATTCCCCTACAACGAATGCCGCTAGAAGGAAATTTCTGCCACAATGAAGATTTTCCGATTCCCCGTCAGCTGCCCATAGAAAGTAAAAAAAAAAATCCTTCATAACGAAGGCGTTTTATTTGATATTTCCACTTCAACGAACTTTTCGAGAACGAAACTAGGACTGAATTGAAATTGAAACCGTCTCTTACTTCATCGCAAACTAAACGTCGAAAGCACAGTGCATACGACTCTACCGGCACTAGTTGCACTTTGCTCCCATTGCAGATCGCTTTGAAGATGAGGCCCGTGCGGGTGCTCACTTTTTGTGCACGTCGCAAATTGCTTTCAAGATAGCGGCCGCGCCGCAGCCTCTGTTGTCAACACGATGCTAATGTCTCGTCGTCTGGGGAAAATGACTATCCGCTAGATACACCGACTCCGGCGACTGCTTTGAAAGTAATAGATCCTTTTCACCTCATCAGAAAAGTTATCAGAACCCGCGACAATTGCGATGGTTCTTTTAACGGACTCTGAGACTCGCGTAATCCAGGCTGACCGACTTCTGGAAATAAAACTTCCAGTAAGCTGAAGGTTGCCGACTTTGTCATAAATATGCAGTGAAATTGTGATAATTCAAACTGCATCATGGCGACGGTGCATGTGCCGCAAAATGAGTGTTTCGCGATCGGCCAGGCACGCGCGTTGGGTTAGGCGTCGGCCGCAATTTACATAAAATGCAGTAACAGTGGCGCGAAATGCATTCCTTGTGAAGTTGACACTTTATCGACTGTCTTCGGTACGTCGCAACCTTTGCCCCACCCTCCCCCCCCGCCATCGCGAAGATTTCCCGGACGATGGTTTCGGTTTTGTTCGCGGCTTTGCCATTTGGCGTATGTATATACATACCACTTTCGTGTCAACAAAGTTCCGCCACAATGAAATTTTTCGTGTGTCCCGTGAATTTTGTTGTAGCGGGACTCGACTGTAGCATAATTTTACAATGAACTGCTTTTATGCAGAAAAAGATGTACCTAGGCAACACTCGATCCTGGACATATCAAATTCCAAGGGAATCGCAAAATAGTTCGTTATATCTATAATTTGAAATATACATGTGTCTACCTGAAGCTTATCTGAAATGTTAAGTGGTGCAGCGCAAAGCAGGACCGAGGGACACGGGAAAGAAGAGGACGAGAGCTTACTGTCCACTTAAATTTTATTGTTTGATAAAAAGGCGCGACAATGTGACATAAAACAGAGATACCATCATCGCCCACTGTCTGATACGACACTGTCTAGAAATGCCAACTCCCTTTGCGATAAGGCCAGGGATGGCTTACTTATGCATGGGCATCCTTCACCTGCCATGCTAGCTGCTTCAACAATGATGCGTGTGCGGTCGTCCATGTGTACTTACCTATTTGCTTCTCCAAGGTTGTGTGGAATGCACAAAAGTTTACTTATTTTTTGCTGACAACGTTTCAACTCGCTTGCACTGCTAAATGGTCTTTGATATACTGATCGCTACAATAACTCTAAACACCTGCGTCACCTGGACGTGAGACCATGGCTCGCGCATGTTGAAGCGCTTGTTGCATGTTTTTATTCAAGATAAAGTAGAAATGGGCAAAGCACCGAAGCAAACTAGCCTATATGAATACGTGTCGTGCCGCTAGAAGCACACTTGTACTGCAAATCGCGTGCAAAACGAGCCAGGTGGACTGTTGTGTTGGGTTTTGGAACCGACTTCCTGTTGGAACCAATCGTCCTCTCTTCTCGCCTGCCCTAAAAAGTCAGTGCATCTCTTCTTGTGGGCCACTAAGCACTCCGGCGTCACCTCCCCGACTGGTACATCCCTTCATTCTCAGCCCTTCCTCTCTGACCCCTGCGTCCCTGACTGCCGACACACACAATGTTAGTTTCAAAAGTGGCTTTCAGCTTGCAGAACATCCGAGTGCATTCCCACTCATGGTGTGGTGCAGCGTTCGATATATCGAATAGGGCAATGAACGGGAGTTCGATGCATGCATAGTAAATTGCTATACTTTTGCATTGGATTTTCAAGGGCATTTTACAACTGTTTGATACAGACAATAATTCGATATATCCAAGTATGACATATCCAGGATTGACTGTAGTAACAAAATTGCTGCATGTTTAAGTGAACTGACATTTTGATTATCTAGACTACGGAAGAATTGTGTGCTGATAAAAAACAATGAACATCATATAGGCACATTTGGCAGATCACCTGAAAATCTCGCACATGCGAGACCAGCACCCTGTGGGACTTCTCTACAGCTTGCTTGATGGCCCAGAAGCTGATGTCCTTCCAGCGAATAATCTTTACAAATTCCTGCAGAGCGAAGTAGAACAAAGCATTCCAGCATCTACTCTATATGTCTACATGACTTCTTAAGTCCAAAGAACACAAGCATACACATCCTGACTAGTCCTAATCCGCCCCTTGCAGCACATCAAAACCAATTGCAAGCATAAAAAGCAGAGAAACATCAGCTCAGCCTATAAAACTGTTGCCTACTCCCTTCTACACAAGTGTAGTGCCACTAGATGTTCTCAATTTCAGCAAAATAGAATCTAAGTGTTTGATTTGTAAGGATGACTGCAATCTAATTAGTTGTTTTGCCTGTACAATCCTCAATAATAATGCAAAACCCTAAATGTTCAAGCATTCATCACCAAATGTAGAAACAGTCAACAGGTCCTGCAAGGGAGCTCAATAGAGGGAAGCATGCAGGTCAACTGATAACTGTGGTGTTTAATCTATGCTGCTGCTTTCGAAAACTTTGGACAATATGTGTTTCCAATTTTAATCTCTGCCAAATGTTGAAACCAAAATGAGCCGTCACCGAGCACTGTGCCACTACTAAGTTCTGGTGTGTTTAGGGCTCCACAGATAGCAGCAGTTTTCATCATTTCACTTTAGGGTGAAAAAAGTGCTACAGAGGACATCCCACATAGCCCAGCAGCAGTCTTTTTTTGAACTTGCATGGTTACACGAAAGCACTATGGAAAGGCTGTGCTGTACATGTATGATGAAGCTCGACAAAATCACTTTTGAGACTTTAACTTTTACATGAAAGAAAGTTATTAGTAAATTTACTAATTCTCAAGTATAATTAGAAATCAAGGAGGTCATTGTGTTTGCCAATACAAGATCTTTCCTACTTCCCGGAGCTGATCCTTGCTGACAGGTTTAACCACTATATCAATGCCAGAATTTGATGCCAAATTCAATGGCTTTCTAGTTTTGCTGAATGGCTGCAGCACAAACATGGAACAAAATGCACCACCCAAGGACACATAAAATAAATTAGTGCTTGTCACACTATTTTTGATATATTCTTGTAGTATGTATTTAGTTCCCACGTTCATGCTGCCTTCATCGAGCCACACCTGAATTAGCCGACTGTTGGCCCACCCAAGACCCAGCCAAAACCAACCTTGAGTTTCTTCTCGATGGGCTCCCTGTCTGCGTTAATGCGAGCACGAGTGGATGGCAGGTACTGACTGTAGAAGTGCCACAGGTTGAACAGCAGGCCTGTCAGCAGAGAGCCTGAGCGCTGTGCCTCTAGCAGGAAGGGCCGCAGCAGTTGCAGACGAAACTCAAACTCTCCAAGTCGGCTCCTGTCCAGGAAACGAACCAGCTCATCCCTCACCTGGCGCTGAGTGTCTGCATCCAGCTGGCACTTTTCCTGCATTGCAATGCATGCCCTTCTCTTTTAAGTGCCTGAGTGAAACCACAGCTTATCTTACTGACCATCTGCAGAGACAAAGAAAGCTATTGGTTGCTGTTAGTGTGTTTTTGAGGCTCGCAACAGAAAGCCTCACAATACAGTCGAAACCATTTATAAAGAACTCGATAGTTCCGCAACAAGTGGTCTTTATATCAATAGATCATTATACAGTGTAGACCGCTTATAACGTAAGTCGCCGGAGCCGTGAATATCTGCACTATAAGCAGTACCGCACTATAACCAAAACAACGATTTTCAAGCCCTGCACACATGCAAAACATGTAGACTGCGCATATCCGAGAATCGGAGCGTGCGACTGGGAGTTTTGCATCCGTTTAAATTTACGAACATTGAAAGGTTAATGTCCAAGTACCCACGATCTTCGCATGAAGCAGACAAAGTAATTATTTAAAAAGAAATGTCTCAGTTTCGCGCGAAAGGCGAAACATCAATTGCGATAGCAAATTAGTAGAGAGCTATAAGGAGTAGGGATAGTAGTTTTATCGGCTGCATAAACTTGACACATTCGCTTACTAACTGAATTAACAAGCGTGGTTACAGCGCGCACAAGCAAACATGAATAGACTCTATGACCACAGACAACCACTGTGAAAACGCAGGCGTGGGGAAGCGCGGCCGCCGCAGCGAGCGAAGGTTCGTGCGGTCTATCGCTTCAACGGAAACTGAGCAGCGTAAGCACAGCACATACAAAGGTCAGAGCCATGTGGAGATTGCCTTCAAGATACGGTGCGCGCGACGACACCGACAGCCGGCACAGGCGCGAACGCATTTGTTTACAGGGTAGAAGCCGCCCCCCTCCCCCCCTCCCTCCCATGCTGCCTTCCCGCTTTGCTCCTTTCGCGTGGGAGATTGCGTCGCCAGTTCCCCTTGCGCCTGGTTGCAAGATACGCATTTGGTGCCGCAGCACAGCGTCGCCCCCGTTGCCTCCCTCCCTCTCTCCCATACCCCCATGGCCTCTCGCGCGATGGAAGTCGCGTTTGCTCTCTGCTGTGCGTTCGCTCTCCGTGAAGGCGCGCGTGCCCCGCGCGTTTTCACTCACACATACGGCGCGCAGCGACGATTTATCGCCCTTGGACTCATGCTCCACGTCTCATGCTCCTCCTCCACATCGCCCTTGTTGATCTCCTCTCCCATCGGTGGGCGCACCTCGCTGAGAAGCGTGTTCGCTACCGCCCTTGTTGGCAAGATTTTCCCGTGGAAGCCGCATTGTAACCGGTATTTCGTCTCACGCGGCTGCACTGTAAGCGGCATGCGTATACATGGAACGCTATGGGAAAATTAACAGAAGTCTTAAAAGACCGTACTATATCCGGTCCTGCACTATAAGCGGTTACGTTATAAGTGGTCTATACTGTATATGAACTCGCCCTTAAAAACGCTAAAAAATGAACAGCAATGAAGCTGGTGTCAGCAGTTACAATTCGGCAGCACTCAGGTCCAAAAACCAATTTTCAGTGTCATTCTTGTTCCCGGTGTGTTTCCACACATAGCTGCAAACTTCCGTTATTAGAAACGTCCATTTAAAGAACGAAATGCGGCGTCGTGTAGCTCTTTAAAAACGGCGCCCGGTTTCAATCCCCTGTCATTTCGAAACTGCAAGTGGAGCCGGCATTTTTTAATTTTATATCTTATGATATACTGTATTTACTCGCGTAATGAACACACTCGCATAATGAATGCACCCCCAACATTAGTCGTCAAAATTTGAATTTTTTTTCTTCCCGCATAATAAAAGCACTCTGAACTAACTGCCATGAAGTAGCATAGACACGGTACGATTCGGCGTCCGATATGGCGTCCGGAGGGTACGATTGTAGCGGACGTCATATCGCATGCCGAATTCTACTGTGTCTCCTACTTTTAATGCGTTAGCAATCATATGGACACTCCAGGTGCATTTTTGCTGTCCGCGCCGAGAATCGCGGCTCTATTTCCCGCGTTCGAGAGAAGAAAGTGGGGAGGAAACGCGCAGTATTCCGTCGCGCGTGGTGCCGGGGGGAGGGGGGCAGAGCAGCAACTGCGCATTGTGCCCTATCTTGAAAGCAATCTGCATCGGGGGCTGAGTCTAGGTGCGACGGCAGCTTGTACCTTTGTTCGTGCTCCGTTCTCACCGCTCAGTTTGCGTTGAAGTGATACACGACATGAAGGTCACTTCGCTTGCTGTTGGTGCCGCGCTTGATCACACCCAGCGTTTTGACAGCGAGTGTCTGCGGTCATCGTGTGTGATGTGTTCATGTTTGCCTGTGCAGGTTGACACCATGCTTGTTAATCTACATAGTTATCGAATGTTTGCAAATTTATACGGCCAATAACACTACTATCCTCACTTCGTATAGATGCCTATGGATTTGCTATCGCAATCGATATTACGCCTTTCGGGTGAAAATTTAACTTTTTTAGAGGTGGCCACGGAAAAAAAAATAGCAAAAATATTACCCCGCATAACAAATGCACCCCCAAACTTTGAGCATATTTTTCGGGAAAAAAAGTGCGTTCAATATGCGAGTAAATACGGTATTTTACTACCAGCGGGACATGACTGTATTCTGCACACAAGAGCAAAGCGTTCTAGTTGCCCGGAAATGCAACTTCAGAAACTAGCTGCCACATGCTGCCACTGTGCAAAGGTCTCGGACATCATGGTCGTGGCATTACGACTACACATCAGCCACACAAGAGCCGTAAAATTACGTTATCTATGTCGTTTGCGCGAAAAAAAAAAAAAGCGAAAGCTAAAACGTTTGAAAGGTAGAACGTCACCGCAAACCGTTATCCGCAATCAGCAAATGTCGCTTAGTGCGAAAAAGAATGTGATGCTCGAACGGTAAAATGTCACGGTGAACCGTTACCAGAAATCGGCAACACATAAATGAATTACTGCCGAACCATGATCTCCTGATAACGGCGTACTAACCGCCAACCCTTTGGAACATTGCGTGGCGGCAGCGCGTGGTGCAACGTTCTTGCCAACTCGGGTCGCATTGAGAGGAATGCTTGAGCACCTGTTGTTCCCATGGTGGAAAGACATAGACGGTTTCTCTAAATCATTGAAACAGGCACATTGTGCCTCATGGACAATTGCACAAAAACGATAGTGATGCCATCGTGGCATCCGATATCGCACTGGCGCATGCCCCATGCCACGCTGTTTGTGCTGTACACGGCACGCCTCCGCCCTGGAGGTGTGCCTTGAAAACGCTAACCCCGCGTGACCTTTTTCGTGGCTTCTGAAATCCGTGCGAGGCGGTTGCTCGCTCATCTCGAAGGCCATATCATCATCATGGATAGACTAGAGCGGGGCGTGCGCTGCCGTGCGCCCAGTCTGGTTGCGGTTCCGTGCTTTGGTATTTTGCAGGTGCCCTCTTTTTACCGTGACCAGGTTTGAAGCGTTCGTGGTATGTTTAAAAAACATTCATTATACCTGGAAGCAGTTTCCATAAGGAGGGTCGGAAAATCGTAAATGCACTGAAATGTGGTTATTATAACCGATTGATTGGTATATCTGGGATTGTTATAAGTGGGTTCGACTGTATTCATGCAAGAAAAGATAACATCTCAGTAAACTGAAAAGGTTTCAGTAATTCAACCTCAGTTCCAAGTGAAGAGTTATTTAGTCTTAACCGAAATCAAAAATGAATCTGAAACAGGCACTAAACACTTACTGAAAATGTCTTGCTATGGTCGTTTACATGTTCAAAATACAGTGTAGACCGCTTATAATGTTAGTTGCCGGAGTCGCGAATATCAGCACTATAAGCGGTACCGCCCTATAACCAAAACAACGATTTTCAAGCCCTGCATGTATGCAAAACATGTAGCCAAGAATGTAGACACGCTTTGTACTATCGCGCGCACATCGTGATTACATTTTCGCCAGTGAGCTTGCGAAAACATGATCGCGATGTAGCCGGTGCTCTTCAAGCTCGACAGCTTTGCACCGAGTCAAAACGAACAACTGTTTGCCACAACCGCTGCGGAAAAAACCGTGACCGCTATCGACGCGATTATGAATGGCGACATTGTGGAGCTGAAGGCACGCGCCCGACGCATGCACCGAGTCTGGACGAATTAACTACCATTCTCTGCAACACCTGCACTCGAAACCGCGGTCGCTATCTATGCGATCATCGATGGCGACCACGCAGTTCCTTCGGCACGCGGCTGACGCGCGTACCCAGTAAAAACGAAACTAATGTTCGCCGAGCCGCTGCGGAGAGAACCGCAGCCGCTAAAGACGCGATCTTGCACGACTACGAAGTTACGAAAGCCCGCGGCCAACGTGGTGTTATGTGCGGTGACAAACGCAAGACTATAGGCTTTAAAGACACAAATAGGCTCGAAGCGTTCCGCCATTGCTGTCATTCACATACGATTTCAACTGATGGCTGTGGCGATGCGAACTCCGCCGCTTCGTTTCGGTTGGACGCTAGCGCCGTTCTTGCTCTTTTGTGTGGCGCATTTGCCGCGCTCTTTGCTCACAGAGCTCAGAAAGTAGTCCGAATTAACCGATGTGCAGCCAAATAAGTCCGAATTAGCGAGAGTTTGGTGGCATTGAATAATGCATACGCCGGCCGGGAGTACGCACCTTGTTGAGAAGCATGCTCGCTGCCGCCCTTGTCGGCGAGATTTTCCCGCGGAAGCCGCATTATAACTGGTATTTCGTCTCACGCGGCTGCACTGTAAGCGGTATGTGTATACATGGAGTTCTATGGGAGGGTAAACGGGAGTCGGAAAAGGCCGTGTTGTAGCCAGTTCTGCACTATAAACGGTTACGTTATAAGTGGTCTATACTGTATATGGTTTTGTACATCTTTATACACACACAAAGAAACAGAAAACTGAATTTTATAAAAGCAGATGCTAAACTAAACGAAGGTGAATGTAACAAATTGTTTGACATTTCCCTTCATTTTTTTTATTAGGGGTGTGCAATTAGAAATTTCGAATACGAATAAAATAGTCCTTGCTAATTGATTAGTATTCGATTTGAGGATTCTCTTTTCGAATTTGTCAAACATTCATTCCATTCACACACTAATGGACAGCAACAGATTTTGCAGTCTAACGGGAGAATGACTAATGGAAGTGGTCACTCCGGTGACTCTTCAGAATAATTCTGCAACAGGAGAACCGCGGTCATCGCGCAGATGTACGAGTTCCTAAGAGAACTCATGGAGATCACTCATGCAGAATAGTTACAAGTTATTAAACAAGTATGTCTTGCTTTAGGATGTCTACAAATTCGCTGTCAAGATTTACCGGATAGACTCGTGTAAGGGCCGCCGCATGGCCAACTTGGCAACCCAAAAATGTAAAAAAAAAAAAAAAATCCCACAGAGAAGCAATCACGTTCCGTGCCCCAATGCCATGTGTGCACATCGGCGAATTTTCGCGCGCGACGTAATTCCATGTGCCCCTACTAGATCGCAGGAGCTGCACGGTGGTTTCTGATGCAGTGGTACCTCCGAAGTTCCCGGGTGTGCACAAGTCAAGGATGCGGTGGAACCATTTTGACCAAACGGTTCGGTCCCGTGTAAGAGATGCACCTCGTCAAAATTCTGAAAAAAGAGTGCGGCCCTCACACGGGTCCATACGGTAGGCAATGCAATTTGCTATTCGGCCAATCTCATCAATTTGGACTCCTTTAAAACAATCCGTGTGCTCTATAGCAATGCACATAGCTTGTTCAATGAGCATTATGTGTGGGGATGCGCGACTCACGCGTCCCCTGATGTTGTTTTCCCTGCATGGCTCCCATCTCCTGTATTCCGGCTTCGTCGCATAGCTTTACAGCGGCGAAGGTCGGTGTGGTTGCAGCGTATTGCAAGAAATGACGCGAGTGTTGCGCTGCTAATGCCACCTAACGGCGGGGCTTACTTGGGCGCAAAAGGAAGAAGGTGCTTCCTCTTGGACATGGGACCGGTGAACAATACAGACATTCTGTGCGTGCGCCGATCCACGCTTCGCAAGACCATCTCGCGAGGCTAGGAGCAGGACACCGGAATGGACGAACACGGATCGTTCGAACGCGTCGCCGTTCGCGTGACCGTACACGTGAACGATTAGGTGTTGGTGTCTAGCATGCGGGCGAACATATTCGCTCACTATCCTGTCACGGTGAGTCGGACTTACTCGATTTATCGCGCGCCCATGTGAATCTTCTATAGGTAGTAATTCGGCTAGCGTGCATTAGTGTATGAAAGGTGCAATAAATGCCCTTTTGATTGTTTGCACTACTGTATTGTCGTTCCTTTGTCCCAAGAGCACGTGTGAGACCTGACATATGGTACACTACTATGTGCACCTGCCGACATGCTGTTTCTTTCTTTCATTACTGTCATTGTAATAGTGCACGAAATACAGTCACCTTTCCTTTGTTTCTCATTTACAAGCTTTTCAGTTCAGCTGAAACCCAGTTGATAATGACATTATATGTATAAAACAACCTAAATAAGCCTTTTGTTTCCAAAAAGATTCTGTGGGGCCCTTTATATTTCACTTTGTTTAGAAATTAGCAAATATTCTGTATTTAATTCAATATTCGGAAGTCTCTTTTCTGAAATATTTGTTTTCGATTTGAAATTTGGCTATTCAAACACCCTGATTTTTTTATGCATGTTTGATTCCCTGAGAAAACAACTGTATATTGCAAGTTAGTGGAAAACAACAAATTTTGTGAAACCTGCTAGCACAGAATGTTTTAACTGTACCTGCACAACGGCTGCCAAAAGCTGGTACAGGAAGAACCACCATCGCGCACTTGTCTCTTGGAGCTTCTTGAGCACTCCGTCCAGACATTGGGACCAGTTGCTGAAAGGTAAAAAAAAAAAAAAAATCATCGCAGGATACTTGTCAAAGTCAAGTGACGGCTTCCCGATAGATCTGTTGAGGTATGCTGCTGGGACACTTAATGGTTAGCTCTATTGATTAATGCTACAAGGCATGTGGGTGCTGTGACATATGGACATGTCAGAGTACACCCCACAATTATCTGCAGCCTCACCATAAGAGGAGACAAGAGACACGCTGATGTACAACAAAACCTTGTTAATTCGAGACTCATTATTTTGGAAAAATAGGCAGTTTTGACTGACTGCAATAACAAGGTTTAACATTGCGACATATGTGGGTGCGCCAAAATTCAAGGCATCCTAAGAAGCTTTAACACACTGTATAGGGCCTGAAATGACATCACAAAGGCACCACTAGGGTGCCCATAAACAGCTGCGCCAGTAACATTACATCACTTTCAGGTTTGAGTAGTGGTATTGTTTTGCACTTCTAATATCTAATAGTCCGAGAAGATTTAAGATAAAAAGCATGCACTGGGAATGTTATGCTTCATGACATTTGTTTGTGGGCTGCCATTCTCAAAATTCTGAGAAATAGTTTTGGCAAGAACATAAGGCCTGGTATGAGCACCTTTAGTGATTAAATAGTGTAGCAATATAACCCGCACATACGACATTGGTAACCATATAGCATACATATACCTAAATATACGTGGTGCCTCACGGGGATGGTGAAGATTCACTTGGAGTGTCCCTATAATTGCTATGGCAATAACATTAGATAACTTGGACTCGTCCTCTAGTCTTGAGAGGCGTATGCAGGCACTGAACTCTCGTTAATGCAGGCATAATTGGCCTCACACCGGTTAATTCGGACAACTCTCAGAGCGTGGAGAGGAGAGCAAAGTAAAAGTACAATACAAATGAGCAAAAGTGGTGCTTGCATATAACTGAAACGAAGCGGCGGAGTCAACATCGCCATTGTCATTAGCGCAAACCGTAAGAGAATGACGGGAGCATTGGAACGCTTCATGCCTTTTTGTTAGGGATGGGCGAATATTCGGTATTGTCGAATATTCGATCGAATAATTCTATATTCCTTATTCGCTTCGATTCAAATTCAGGTATTCGATTTTTGTGAAATTATTCGGCGCTCCCGAATAGGCAGCCAGAAGCCACGGACTGCCGGTACACATCTCGGAGGCTGTGCTTCACGTCACGGCTGCCATACATCAACCATAAATCTCGAAGGCTATACGTATTGCATTAAAGAGCCGGAAATGTGCGACGCAAAAGAGCAGAAACGGCACTGGTGTACAGCTGAAACGACGCGGCGGAGTCCGCACCCCCATAGTCGTTAGCGGAAATCGTACGTGAATGACAGCAGGAACGGAACGCTTCGTGCCTATTTGAGTCTTTATTGCATTTACCTCCGCGCATAACAACGCGTTGGCCGCAGGATTTCGCAGTCCCCATCTATGATTGCGTTGACAGCTGCCGCGGTTTCTTCCGCAGCAGTTGGGGCAAAAAGTAGTTTCGTTTTGACTAAATATGCACGTCGGTCGCGTGCCTAAAAAGCTGCATAGTGGCCATCCATGATCGCAGAGATAGCCACCGCGATTTCGTCTGCAGTTGTTGCAGCAAACGGTAGTTTGTTCCGACTTGGTGCGTGCGTCGGCTGCGTAGGGTACGGCCACGCGAGCGGCAAGTTGCCGCGCGTCAGCGCCTTGCCACGAAGTCCACCGTGGCAATCGCGTCTCGCCGCGTGGCAGCGCGATATGATCTCGCGCGCTCTCGGAACGCGGAATCACCGTGAGCGAAAAGGGTGCGATTGTACAGTGTCCAGAAATCCGTCCACAGAACCTCGAGAGATGACGATCATCGATTGATAACCCGGTGCGGAATGGCGCAGGTCCGGTTGCCATGGCTCCGTGACGTCACTCTCATCTCTCTTGATTGGTTCTTCATCTCGCGGCACGCGGCACTTGCCACAGAAATGGGAGAGCCATTTCAGCGCGGCAAGCCGTACTAGAGCACTGCACGGGCCGGATTTTTCGGCCTGAGCCCGGCCCAGGCCCGCTTTACGAGGCCCGAGCCCAGCCCGGGCCCGTAATACAAAGCCCGAGCCCGGCCCGGGCCCAGTCGTACATGACCGAGACAAGCCCGGGCCCGGCCCGGGCCCGTGGTTCCAAGCCCGGGCCCGTGCTATTGAGCCCGGGCCCGGGCGTTCATTACTAAGCTTAGCTAGGGGCCGCGTGTGCATAACCAGGCCCGGCCTGTAAGAGAAAAAAAAAAATCTTTTTTTTACTTACAGATTGTACCGCATCTTTGAGCCTCACGTTCTCGAGGTTTAATCAGCTGCAGTATATAGACCTACACCACGGCGCTACGTCACGAAAATGCGGTGGCGCTGTCGTCGGAATTTAGTTTCGCTTGGTAGGCACTCCGCCGCCGAGCCGCCGCCCGTGTCGCGCCTACCACAGCAGCCGCTGGGTTTCGCGGGTGGTTGTGCGGTTCCATCTGTGAGGTCTTTATTCTATGATTTTACAATGAAAGAAACGCAGTATGTGGATGAGCTGAGTTGCGTCGAAATACGCAAGAGAGACAGGTTTCCTGTTGATGAAAACCGTCGCAAGTAATGGGCCGCCGCGGTAAAAAGCGAAAGTTGGATTATGATACCAGATCATCCATTATGCGCAAAACATTTCGTAACCGTTAAGCTTCTCTTTTATTTTGATTGGCGCGCATTAGCCGATCTTAAGATCGTTACGATCTTAGGATCATATACGATCTTAGGATAGTTATTAGCGTGCCATTATAATTGCTTGCTGCACTGTGGGAAAGCTAGATTAGGATTAGCCTTGAATGTATAGGTCGAGCAAGCAGATGCCCCACAAAACACGTCACATTCGAATTTGTTTTCATCTCAAAGAATTGAGCCACCAGCAGTGTAAATATCCTGTCACACGTTCACATACGCAGGCAGCAGGGTCACAACTGCGTTTATTGCAGTGTGGCAGTCATAAACGCGCCTAAACGTGTCAGTTAAATTTCGAGCGCGAAACAAAATGTACAGTGTTAGTACAGAGTCGGAGCGATCGGACGGCCGCGTACAACAGCTAGCTCACATAGCGCGGGCCTACACAGGCGACGTCGCCGTAGGGCCGGTACCTTGCCGGTCCCATCACCGAGGCGATCGCTTCTATTGCCGCTCACGGCGACGTAGAAATCGGCTACAGCTTGTTTTTAACATAAAATAGTTCTTAATAGAAAAGCTATCTCGAATTTGCGCGTGTTTCGTAAAGCAGCGCCCAGTACTAAACCACTGGCGCCATCCGGAGCAACAACCCGACGGCATTTCGTCTCGCAGACAAGAAACCGAAGCACCGGCCGTCTCAGCGAGGCGGCTCGGCTGGCTTGCAAGTACTACGTTTCGTTTGTTATTCGCACCAACGACACCGACAAAACCGATTCATTTAAGCCCACGTTAATCGTGTTGTAAAAAATAGCGCACAATGATGAGCAGCAGACCAGGTCGCAAGCGCTGTCGGCCGTCACTGCGGCGGTCAACGAGCTAGGCCTAGGGTCTCGTTCGGCCGTATCCCGATGGAGGCGAGATGCAAGAACGTGCACTGGGTGCACATTAAAGAATCTCACGTAGTCAAACTTAATCCGGCGCCCCCATTACTGTGTGCTTCATAATGAAATCGTGGTTTTAGCTCCCCCACCCCATTAAAAAAAATGCCCCATCCGCGAGTGCAAGCGGTGGCGGCGAACGTGGGCGGAGCCAAACGTTGGGCGTCGCCTATAGGCGACGTCGCTATAGGGCCTAAAATATATCGACGGTGCCTACCGCTGTTTACAAACATGGTGTAGGTCTATAAGCAATAAAAGGCCGAAATCTTTGTTTCTCCCACGGGAACATCAGTAATCCGGCTCATTGCCTGTGCTGCTATTTTTCCGCTGGTGCCCATGCACTTACCTTGATTTGTACGATATGGTTCTATGATGTCATTTAGTATGCCAATATACAGGGTGTTTCATTTTAGCTGAACCAAGTTTTTAAAAATTGCCTGTTGCAGATTGCACAATTATATAATAATCCTTGATCTAAACTACTCGATGAGGCGGTCATTACTTCCACGAGAAAACAGAACACCTAATTGAAGAATTAACATAATTACGCTAATTAACTTTTTCATCAATTATTTTACGGCACATCTTTCAATCTACGAATTATAGCCGCTGAGTTCGCAGGCGTATCCACTAGGAACGAATTCTCAGGACTGAACCAGTTTCGGCATAATAATTTTCAAAGTGTCCGACGAAATCAATCAAATCAAATCGATTTATTCTCCAACTTAGATGCTTGACGGTCATTTTGGACTAAAAGCTACATACGTAGCTTGACATGACCCAAAACACCAGGCAAGGCAATAGTGCGTCAATAAACAGTGTGCGCACATGTACAATAATTCACATATATTTCCAGCTGTCGCTGGAATTCCTCACGGACGAAATATCTATGAACGGAAAAACAGAGAATATTTCCGTCACGGCGAGTTAAGAGAATTGGGAAAAGTTTTAACAGAATGCATTTTAAACAACACTACAATAGCAATCATCATCATCATCATCAGCCTATATAAAATATACAATAGCAATACTAGCTACACAAAACAACGCAACACCAGCTATACAACATAGTATGAGACTGAATTTTCCAAGATTAACATTTGCTAAGAAAAAGAAACAGGATGTACATTATACAGTATACTCAGAGCCATACACGAAGGCAGAATAATAATCACATCAGACATATTACAAGCCACCAACGTATGGGCTGAGTTCTTTCTTGCTGAAATTATCGACATTTTTGTATTTGTTCAAAGTGAATGGTAGGTTATGTATTAACGACTGATGCTTATAGAGTGTTCTGAAGTATGGAATTGACCATATCTCAGGATTTCTTCTGTTCGCATTAATGCGACGACGCTCTAAGGAGGATAATTGTATTATGTAGTTCCAAGCTAATTCTGACGCGGATGGCCTAATGGATGGTCAAAACACCTAATTGAATATTTAACATAATTATGTTAATTAACTTTTTAATTATTCATTTTACGGCACATCTTTCAATCTACGAATTATAGCCGCTGAGTTCGCAAGGCGATACTATCCACTTCGAATGAATTCTCAGGACCGAACCAGTTTCGAGATATTAATTTTCAAAGTGTCCGACGAAATGAATGGCCGTTCCAGTTAACTTTTTGAGGAAAACGCTGTTTTATGCATTGAAGCACAAAAGTAACTGGCCTTAGCGCTAAAATAATGCAATAGTATCGACACTGGTAATAGTGCCATCGCAAAAGCGGTAACATGGAAATGGTTTGAGGAGTGGTTCTTTGTATAATTTATTTTTCCTTATGCGGAAACAATGTTTGTTTTTGTGGAAAATAAAAATAGCGTAGCTTGCACTGCCGGCGCAATGCTAAAGAGACAGCGGAGCTGATGGGTACCTAGCTAGTCCTGGCTTTTGGTCTAGGCTAAGCACTACCAAGTCATCCCCAGCATTCCCCGTAATTTATTTATAATTGATTGATTATCGATTAGCTATTGATTGGCTTTCGATTGTCCATCGCAAGATATTGGCCACGTATTTGGGCTAGGCTAAGCACTACCAAGTCACCCACAGAAGTTTCCGGAATTTATTGGTTATTGATCGATTATCGACTAGCTATTGATTGGCTATCAATTGCCTATCGATGACTGACTAAGTTTAAGTAGTCCCCACCATACTTAGCTAGACTTATCCAGGCTCACAGTTCACAGGTGTATGTGCCATTGCGCTTGGACCCTTTCTACACTGCTACCAGGATCGGCACACTTTTTTGGATTCAGCAGACACATTGCGCCCGGCTGAAACAGCTCGGCTGTTAAAATGAGAACATCGTCTGTTTTACTATTTTCTTCGATAAGATATACATTCATCCGATAAGATATACAGTCAAGAGAGCGGTGTGGATCAGAGAACGGGGATAATCAATATTCTAGTTGACATTAAGCGGAAAAAATGAAGCTGGGCAGGCCATGTATTACGTAGGATGGATAACTGATGGACCATTAGAGCTACAGAATGGATACGAAGAGAAGGGAAGCGCAGTCGAGGACGGCAGAAAACTAGGTGGCGTGATGAAGTTAGAAAATTCGCAGGCGCAAATTGGAATCACCTATTGCAAGACAGGGCTAATGGGAGATCGCAGGGAGAGGCCTTCGTCCTGCAATGGACATAAATATAGGCTGATGATGATGATGATAGTCATTTTGCACATGTCACTTCAGCTTGGCACAGAATGCATTGAACCATGCAATGCATAACGGTTGCGTGTGCTCGAAGGCCTACTTAGGTCCTTTAATGAGCGGGCCCGAGTCTGGCCCGGGCCCATGGCTTCAAGCCCGAGTCCGGCCCGGGCCCGCGGCCTCAAGCGCGAGCCCGGCCCGGGCCCGTGTCTTTAAGCCCGGGCCCGGCTCGAGCCCGCCAAAAAAACGCTTCGGACGGCCCGGCCCATGCAGAGCTCTACGCTGTACCACAAAGTCGCCGTTCATAATCGCGTCGATAGTGGCCGTGGTTGCGACAAACAGTTGTTTCGGTTTGACTCGGTGCAAAGCTGTCGAGGATGAAGAGCACCAGCTACATCGTGATGGACGTGCGATCTGTTGGCGGTCAGCTTACTGGCGAAAAAATAATCGGGATGTGCGCGTGGTAGTGCAAAGCGTGTCGCAAATGATGGCGCGTGCCGCGGCGGTTCTGCGAACGAAGTCACGAGGCCTCGATCGCCGCTGCGAGAGCCAATCAGTCATGAGATAACGAGAATTGCAGCTGCCACACTGCTTTTGTGAAAAATAGCAAGAGGATTTGCTCATCCATTACACAAATAAAATCGTGCTGATGTAGTAAGCATTTGCTTATTGTTTTCTGGATACCCTGATAATTCGGTTAATTATAACATTTTTTTTTCTGTCCCATGAAATTCGAATTAACTAGGTTTTACTGTAATATGTGATATATACTATTCGAACTATTCGATTCGAAATTATTCGACCAAATCACTATTCGCTTAGAATTCGCTTCGAACCTCAAATTCACTATTCGCCCATACCTACTTTTTGTGCTTTATAGCCTTTATTCTTGCATTTACCGCCATGCCTGACACCACGTTGTCCGCATGCCTTTAGATCTATCATGATCGTGGCAATAGTGACCTCAGTTTCAGTTGCAGCGGTTGCACCAAACAGTAGTTTTGTTATGACCCGGTTTACGCGTTGGCCGGGCGTCTTCAAAAATATGCAGTCGCCATCCATGAAAGCATCAATAGCAACCATAGTTTTGTACGCAGCAGTTGCGGCAAGCAGTAGTTTTGTTTTTACTCAGTGCAATAAACATGGGATGTCACAAACACAGAGGAAGCTGTCGAGGATGAAGAGTGATTCTACCGAGAGCCCGCCCACTGGCATCAAGCCCACTGGCTACATCGCGATGGACATACACTCTGCTGCCGACCAGCTCACTGGCAAAAAAAAAATAATTGTGATGTGCACCCGGTATTGAGAAGCATGTCTCAAATGAAGAGTTGGGTCTTGTGCCATGGCCACACTGCAAAGACGATTACATAGAGACTACGCATGCGATCACATGCAAGGGCTGAACTGACAGCAATGCGTGTGAAGCGGAGTTTGGTTCCTCGGGCGATCAGCCACGGCAACTACTACAATATGTCTACCAAGTTTGTATGCGCGCGCGCACACTAGTACGACGGTGGAAGCTCATAAGTGCACATAAAGCCTAATAGTTCCTAACTAAATGATATGATGCATGATATCTGCACTTCCAAGATATACATCGCGACGGGTGCACAGAAACTGCAAAGCGCACCGCTGATAAGGAGCGAAGCAAAAGGCTTCTCTGTCGCCTAGGCAACCACCGCACGCTCGCATCGTGCTGCATCATCCTTCTTTTTTCTATTTTCGTTCGTTCGTTCGTTTATTCACCCCGCATCTCGTTCTGCTTCTCCGCATCGCACTCGTTGCTCCCCTCTACCATCGGCAGGCACACCTCGTTGAAAAGCGTGCTCGCTACCGCACTTCTCGGCAGGATTTTTTCGCGGAAGCCGTATGCGTATACATGGAGTTCTATGGGAAGGCAAACGGGAGTCAGAAAAGGCCGCGTTGTAGCCAGTTCTGCACTACAAATGGTTACATTGTACACTGTACAACAATAACTGATTGTAAAAGTAGCTCCCCAGCACCTACTGGAGTACACCTTTTAGCCCTTTCTCTCTGTCTTTTTCAGTGCACACAGGTGAGACCTGAATAAGCAGTACTCGGCTAGCAGCACTTACTGCAACTCCATTTTGCGCCACCGCACCACAAAGTGGGTAAGTGCATTCAGCTCGGGGGCAATGGAAATCTTCCTGTGAGCCCCTTTTTCCCAGTCCTGCAAGAGGAGCAAAAATACTATCAGCAATCATAATCAACAATGCAGCTACTAATGTGAACTAAATGCCTGTAAACAGAAAGCTCAAAGCTAGCAGGAGCATGAAAATGTACATGCAAAGAATATTGCACAAGGTGGCACTAGACACCTAATGCTCTACACCTTCTGCAAGCATGCTCTCACGTTTCGCATATTTGCCATGGCTCAATCAGTATTGAAAACTGTAGCTTGTTAGGAGTGAAAAGTCAACCATGCAAGGGGATTTTTATAACATTTCCACAGATGTTTACAAATAATGATTAACGCGAAGTTTTCAGAAACATCTCCTTTGCACATTTGCAAAAGATAATTACATATATTGTTAACTCTTTGAGGGTCAAAGACGTAAATACGGTGCCGCGAACAAGTCCCATATGGTCGATGTCGTATATTTACGCCGCCGTCGATATGTTTAAAAAACACGTCAATTTTTCAACTCTATGTTGCCCAGCAAGTGCTGACACCCTCTGTGAATGCAAGAAATTCTTTTTTTTTTCTCTGCCGCCGTACACAAACAATGCTGCCATGCCTGAGTCTCCTTTCTTGTCGCCATAACGCGGCAAGACAGAACATTAACTATGTTCTGCCCCAATACGCGACATTTGCATATTTTAAAATTTTGGTGCGTAGGATTGATAACCAGTGGACCATTAAAGTTACAGAATGGGTACCAAGAGAAAGGAAGCGTAGTCGAGAACGGTAGAAAATAGGTGGGGTGATGAAGTTAGGAAATTTGCACGCGCAAGTTGGAATCAGCTAGCGCAAGACAGGGGTAATTGGAGATCGCAGGGAGAGGCCTTTGTCCTGCAGTGGACATAAATAGAGGCTGATGATGATGATGATGATGATGATCTTATGTTTACCTGTCCCAATGCAAGCAGTATTTCCAGTCCTTGAAGCACTTTCATTACTGGTGATGACACGGGCAGGTCCAGCACGCGGTTGCACACTTGTCTCAACTGAAGAAAAAAAAAAAAAAATGCACACAATGAGACCTTATAACCTCTGCATAGTAAATAAAATCACCACATTTCACTGCATTAATAGCGACGGACAGAGCAGTAGGAGCAGTTATGAAACCAGATGGTGTAGCCTCAAATGGCAAAATGCTCCATTCAGGTTTGGTCTCTGGACCAGCACAAAAATTTTCAACTATGAAGTTAGCTTTCAGAGGGATTTGTACAGGCAACCTTTCCTACACTCAGGTTGTGGATAGCAATAACATCAATTTCTGTACAAAGCAGAGCTGCACACTTTTATATGATTTTATGTGCTCTATTTTTGTCATTATGCACTACGGCAAATACTCTTAATTAAAGATAAATACAGTTGACATTTAATTCGGCCCTGGCAGGACCGACGAAATTGACTGAATTAGGCCGACGAAATTGACTGAAACTGACTGACCTCACATGAGAACTCACTTCACTTGATTCCAGTGCATAGCCATGACCACATGGGTTTCAATGGTAAATTAGAACATACTTGATCATGACTGCTTTGTCCTTGTACAACACCTAGATATGTATTAACTTTAAGCTAATAAGTACAGTCAACTTCCATTGATTCGACTTTTACAGGACCGGCGAAAGTGATTGAATTATCCGGCGGGATGAATGAAACAAAATGCAGAAAAAACACCAAAACACACCACCGTTTCATTTGGCAGTATTTGCCCTAATCTAACATGCCCCCGAATCAAACCAGCACCCACTTTATACATGTCCGAAGTAGAAAACTAACATAGAAATGAGATTAAAGCTCCTAAACAAAGTAGAAATCTAAAGCGCATCCAATCTTTCAGTAATAGATATGGGCAAGGGTCTAATATGCGGTGCACAATGGTGGTCGGTTTCCTAAAGTCAGCTTCATTGCACGGTATATACATTCCGTGTTATGCAGTAAAGCATACAATGCTGCGAAGGCGGTTTTGGTTTCGTGTTCAATTGCACTGCACTCATTAAAGCACTTGTTAGAATACGGTAGATACAATAATCAGACATTGTGAGCTATGGTTATTGCTTGAGAATCCTCTTAGGGCAGGCTGGAAATAGGCGTTTTCGATAGGAGATGACATATGTTCAACACATTCACTGTGCCCTAAGCTCCAATGAGACAGACATTGTCACTAAGGGGATCGCTATTATGGTCACAATATTGGGTTAACTGCAATATGGTGACTTTAATGGCGACCCCCTTAGTGACAACGTCTGTCTCATTGGAACGCGTGCGCCATGTTCGAACAATCTGGCAAAGACCAAGTTTAGAATCAAAATAATGAAAGTTTGGGCCCTTAGAATGCCTGTTTTTCGAATTCCTGTTGAACTCATTTACTTAATGTGTGGTGGCGTTACTGTGATGACAATAATGTAATTTTTAGAGTTTTGTGTCCCCACATCCTTCCCTGAATGCACAAGCTCAGGAGGTTAGATTTGCTTATAAGCAGAGCATTTCCACTGCACAGTTACCTCGGTCCATTTGTAACACGCATGCCACATTGAGTAGAAGCACACCTTAGTCAAACCTGGGTGCCCAGGGAACTCCACCAGAAGGTCCTGAATCCTTGTCACCAAGCGGCGCAAGGGGCCCTCGCACTGACATGTCTCTTGCAGATCAGCATCATGGTAGAGGTCAATCTGGTGGCCTGAATGGTGACCCTTTTTCACTTGTTTACCTTCCACCAGAACTTCCTGCTCCAGGGGAGCTGTGTTTAGGCCCAACTCCAATGACCAACAAGAGACCAGATGGCAGCCTTGTAGGGCCACATCTAGTGTTGAATCTGCAGGTATAAAGGCATCAGAATTAGACAAAACGTGCCAGATGGCACGCCAGTTGGAAAGGTCCAATGTAACCTCAGAGCAGAGAAGTGACAGTAATGGTACATGCAATTGGTTTCTATCACACAAGAACTCAAATCACATGGAAGCGAGACTGTTCTAAATCAGAGCCAGAGAAAGCGCGCCCCCTAGCTGAATGCTCAGCCGCTCAAGTCAGAAGCAGGAACACATCAGAACTGCTTCAATTGGAAACAAACACGGCTGACACACAAGGCATGCAGGATAACAGCACAAAATAACAGTCACAAAACTGGAACTCCACAGATTCTTGGTTGCACACTCTCAGAGCGCCTCTGAGTGCTCTGAATAGACCAAGGAAACACTAACGCAGTTTTTGCTGGGCTAGTTGATTAACAGAATGATTATCGAGAATGATCTTAGAATGATTGTTGAGTATTTATTGGCTTTTTTCTGTAACCCCCCCTACGCAATGCTCCACTGGAGCCTGTGGGGTAATATGAATAAATAAATAAAAAAACAAATGTATGACAAATACAGATTGGAGAGGTGGAAGAGTTTCTACTGGTCTTGTACCCTAGCCCCACAACACCAGGTTCACAAGAATCGGCAAATCAGTTCTGCAGAAATCTGCAAGGGGGAGGAAGGTTCAAGAAATCTATACTTTTTTACCACACATCTGATAACAGATGGATGACAAAAGTATTCCCTTTCAAGAAAATAAATTAATATGGGCTTGCATCCAAGATCCCCAATGAAACAAAACAGAAAGCAAATCGCCACCTTACCCAGGTGAGCTCCATGCTGCTGCAAAGTGCTACGCAGTGCCTCGTAGCGCATCATCAAAGCATCCAGGCAGTCAGCTTTCTTTTGATTTGTGTTGGGGTCAGCAAGCAGGCAGTAAGCTTGCCACACTTCCAGTGCTTCACTGCCACTGAAGGCGATTGCTTGTGCCACTGGCAATACGTTCTCGGTCTGTGAAGGTCCATCTTCATTGTCTTCAAACTCCTGTAGCAGGCAAGATTGCAAGACTCGAATACAACCAATCCTACACATCAAAATAAAAGTCATGTCAGTCACATGCAACACTAGTTCGCCATGTGAATAAAAAACTCAAGCAAGTCAAATCTAGCTGTAACATACTTCCTTTAAGTTTCAAAGCTTCCTCACTCGCCAGTGTGCTTGTGACACTGGTGCTTTTCACTCCGGTTGTGGAGCTTTGGGTCTGACTCATTGTGAGGAGAGTGGCGGCGTAAGCGGACCGAGAGTTTCAAGTGAGCCAAGGCGAGGTGCAGTTCTCAGAGGCCGCGTGTGCATGCTGACTGTAGTTACCAGGGGAAGGACCAGGTGGCTTCCGAAGTGTGGCAGCGATAGTAAAGCTCCTTGATGATTTAAAAGTAGTGACACTATCCTCCCAGCGGTGCACTCCCGCTGAGTGCGTTGCGCACGGCATGCTTTCTCTCCTTGGCTCCCGTAGACGGGCCGCAGCATTCGAAGGACGCGTGTGATTTTACGGCAGTTGCGCGCCCCGTTGCACGCCCCAGTGGTGTAGGAAAATTTGTAAAATGGTGATAACAGCACCGAGAATGCTGAAGGTAACGTTTATGAGGAGGTTGGTTTCTTCTTAAAGCTGTATGAATGGGGCATAATGATGTAAAAGGGGCTTTAAGGTGAGCTCTAGCTTTTGTGCTGTGGTCTCTAAAGTGAATAGGATGGTTGCGCAATTTCAGTGCGAGCAAGCGTGCATGATCATGTCAACACCCCCTGCACACTACCTGTATCCGTGAGAAAACCAAATATTAATCATCACCCACTCATGCATGCATGGCAGCCCAATTCAAAGCAAATTCAAGAACTGAAAAAACACAATGTGGACTAGCTAGCGCTCATCACCGGCAATACCACAGGTATACTTGCAATTATATATTTCAGGGCCTGCATTCACTGTATCAAAGTGACTGACGCACACATTCAAGTAAGCTGGAAAGAAAGCTCCTCTACAAGACGCTATTTTGATTTTCAGTAAAACAGGCAATGGTTCTGAACAATCACGAAAAGTGCAATCGTGAGGCTGTATGTTAGCACATAATTGTTCACAGCGGAAAGCAGAACCTATAGCGCTGCATTTCCGGCTGAATCACAGTTGACGACGTGCGAGGTGATGGAGTCCCAGTAGAATATTCAGCATACTGAGGACAACCCCACTTTTATACAAAGTACAAATTGTCGCAGCAAAAACGCTGATGAGCAGGCCAGAAGAATAATTTTTTAAAAATGCAGCATTAGGGGATGCTTTGATACGAGCAATAAACACTGTTCTTTGTCGCAACAAAGTTCTTTTGGCCAATGTTGTGCAGCCACTGCTTCTTGTGCAAGCCTTCACGCTTTTCTTGTGGTATCATAAAAACTGCATAACCATCTTCAGGCTTCTTGATGCAGTTATATGCGCTACAGCGTAGCATAGTGCTAGCACAACACCACAGAAAACGCAGCGTGGAACGTTCGCTGCGTCGAGTCAGCCGAGCCAAGAAGAAAAATGGTGCCAACGAAAAAGAAAAACACAAGCAAAATGCAAGATCCGCGCATTTCAAAGGGAAATGGCAAGGAGACCAATCATCGTGCAGAAAAACGGGCGCAAGACTGGTTCCTGTGGAGGGGACGCGCAAGCGGCGAGAAGATCGCACCACAGTGGCCGAGTTCAAAAAGTGGCAGTACTTTCAAATTATCAAGGGACTTTCGGCGAGAAAGGAAGACTCGGGTCACGCAATGCGTGTTGGGAATGTTTGCGACAAACGTGTCGGCCTGTCGTCATTCGTAACAAGTGAATACTCATCCAGGATCGACATGGACGTAATCATGGAGGCGGTGAACGTGCTTGAAGAGTTGTTGCAGCATCTGCTGGTGTAGACAAACAGATCCGCCATGCAATGTGAGCAAATCGCGGCAACAGTTGGACAAAGGCTGATGGCGGCTGAGGCAGTGCCGGCAGGTTCTGTGACAGCAGCGGTGGCGGTTCAACTGTAAGGCGACGCTGCTCCGCTGGAGGTCAGCTCCCAAAATACAGCAGATTTAACAACACTCAGTGCCTTGAGGAGTTCTTGGACTGGCTGGAGACAGTATGTTTGGTCACCGGTTTTGCCGCCGACAAAAGACTTACCCACATTGTGCCCGCTGCTCTGGAGGGCAGCCCAAAGTCGTGGTGGCGCTTCATGACCATGTTTGCATCATGGGAGGATTTTACCGCAGCCTTCATTGCGAAATTCTGTTCTATTGACACGAAGCACCGCTTGAAACAAGAACTTGAGCTTTTTATGTAGCACTCAGAATAAAATTTTAAAAATTTATTCACACGATCGCGGCCTATTATGACAGGAATGGCAGCTAAGTTTCAGAATCAGAAAAGGTTGACCGTGTGCTGTGGCAAATGCACCCGCAACTCCAAGACTTGGTAGAAAGCAAAGTTTTCTAATCTCGCAGAGTTGGCTAAGGCAACTGACGGCCTCATGGAGTACGCTTAGAGGTGGTTGCAGTACAAGCCGCCGCCGCCTCCAAGAGACCAAGCGGCGAGGGACCTTGCCTTCCAGTCGGCTGTGAACGCGACTGCCCCGCCCGGAACACAGCCCAGTGTTTATGGCTGTGGCTGTCGCGCTGTTTTAGTCTCCACTGGCGGCATCCTACTGGCCGTTAAATCCCGCAGCGATACAGCCATCCTACCATCGAGACCAGCTGCATGGACTGACCCCTCGTGCTATAAGGCCATCTTTCACAGCGCTTTCACAGGGATACCACCAGTGCAACTCCAGGGGATTTACCTGCTGTCGCTGCGGAGCTGTGGGTCACCTAGCTTGCGATTTTCGCACAGGTCAGCGTATCGGCCTGCCCTCCTGCGAACTAATGCAACGTAATCGGGCATTTCCAATCACAGTGTTCAGGAAACAGAAGGCAGTAGGTTCCACCCCGGGGCACCTACATGAATGCGCTGTAAGTAACGGTTTCATCCAGCAGGAAGGACCTCCTCTTGGAATTGCCGATCGGGAAGACTAGAGGCTCAAGCATGAGCTTACTTGGACTGTTGGGGGCAAAGGTAGCAGAGGAGACAGGTGCTAAGCTCAGGACACAGGCGCGTGCACTACACCTGGCAATAGGTTGGTCCCAGTCTAACACATCCCTAAAGTGCAAGATACAGTAGGCTACGAGCAGCCTGCAACCAGCGCTTCCTGTGTGTGCCAGACCAATGTTGGGACATTGTTCTCGACAGGGACTTTTTGAGTGCAACAGGCATCTCTATACCTGTAGCACTAGGCAGATGGACAATAGACCGATCCCACCGACCGATCTGCGCATGCACCCGTTTTCCGGAAGTAGTACTGCCACCATCTTGGTTGTAGTCAACTGGTCAACCACACCACTGCAGTCCCCGCTCATTGAGTACTGCGCACGAGCTTCCCAGACATCTCTGCGACTCCACCACCAAGAAAAATTCGTCATGTAATTTAAGAAATTAAATTGGCTGTTCATTGCAGCATGCGAGGCGAACGTTGAAAAGTGCCAGCTGCTCTTTCGTTTCGGTTGTTGCCTGCTGATTATGCGTTGAGTATCATATTTGTTCGAGCTTTGTATGTAGTACATGCTGATGTACGCGGTCGTTTTGCGTTACTATTTTTGCACACGTGCATCTCAGTTACTGCAACGTCATGTTTGCTTAGCGACAGCATAATAGGATTTGTATACCTGTTGCAGACAGGTTTGAAATGCGGCACTGAAACTTTCGTGCCCTAATGATGCTTGCCTACATGGGTTTTGCGCACGACTTGCAGAGTTCGGTAACGGCGATATCTAGAAGTTCTTAAGTGAGCTAAACAGCGTTTTTAACAGCGGAGCTGTTTAAGCCGGCGTTAGTCCATCCGTCGCGAACAAAAAATGTGGGCCGATCCTGGCGGTAGTGCAGTAAGGGTGCAAGTGCAATGGCACATACCCCTGTGAACTAGCGAAGCTGAGCCTGGCTAAGTCTAGCTAAGCATGGTTAATTGGAATTACTTAAGCTTAGTCATTCATCGATAGTCAATCAATAGCTAATTGATAATCGATCAATAATCAATAAATTCCGGAAAATCCTGGGGATGACTTGGTAGTGCTTAGCCTAGCCCAAATACGTGGCGAATACCTTGCGATAGCCAATGAATAGCTAATTGATAATAGATCATTAATTAAAGCTATTAAGGATGAAGAGCGCCGGTTAGGACGTGCAATCTGTTGGCGATCAGTTTACTGGTGCAAAAAAAATCGGGATGTGCGCGCGGTAGTGCAAAGCGTGTCGCAAATGATGGTGCTCACCGCGGCCGTGCTGCGAAGGAAGTCGTGAGGCCTCGATCGCCGCTGCGTGAGCCAATCAGTCACGAGATGACAAGAATTGCAGTTTCCGCACTGCTTTTGTGCAAAATAGCAAAACAATTTGCTCATCCATTCCACTAATAAAAGCGTGCTGACGTAGTAAGCATTTGCTCATTGTTTTCTGGATACCCTGATAATTCGGCATGCGGTTAATTCAGGCATTTCTTTTTTCGGTCCCGTGAAATTCGAATTAACTAGGTTTTACTGTAATATGTGATATATACTATTCGATCTATTCGATTCGAAATTATTCGATCAAATCGCTATTCGCCTCGAATTCATTCGAACCTCAAATTCACTATTCGCCCATCCCTAGAAGACAGGTGTAATTTTTTTAACTCCCCGAGTGGAGTTGCAAAGATGCTGAGCTAATATGGCATGCAGAGCAGGATGCCAGAACACAGTGATGCTTATTAAGATATTTATGTGGCTATCTGCCACCTTCTTTTTCTCTCTTTTTTTTTGGGCAGGAACTACACCACAGCTGACACTGCCACTGTACATGTCAAGGCACTTGTAATAATCTTGTCATCAGATTAAAGTAACCAGAGCTTGAAAAGGGCCTAATTGATGCAGCTTCATTCTGTTGCGCTGTGTCATCACAGCAGGCGAAGAGAGCCAAAGTATAACATAAGTGAAAAGGAGTGATAGATGAAGCAGACTTGTATGTGACCCATCGATTTGAACGGTAGGAATTTTTGCTTGTAAGCGAAAATTCCTAAAGGTGCTAGCAAAGACTAATTGTCCTGTCTGCGATGCTGCTTTAACATATAGGCTCAAGACTAGTTTGGTGTAAAACCGAGTGCAATGACACTGCTGTAAGCACAGGTGTTTCTACATGAAAACTGATCACCTGCACTATTCAAACAATATTGTTCATAAACCTCTCTTGATCGCACTTAGTTTTGTACTTTATTCATACTGTTTCCCTCATAGATTGCCAAATTTTGGTGTTGTAAGTATTTGTATAAATAAATAAGTAAATAAATAAATAAATAAATAAATAAATAAATAAATAAATAAATAAATAAATAAATAATAAATATTGTTTCGTGGCTGCCCCACCAAGCTACTACTATGTGCTGCCCTGAAAGGAATGCATGCACATTTACTGAGACAGATCCCATTTGGTCTATGTTGCAACTGGACTGCATTGTGGTATAAGGTGGATTGCGGAAAGATGACAGCATGTGCCTTTGCTACTTTCATTATGCTCTTGCTCCATTGCTATCGCAAGCTTTCTCCTGATGCATGGCTGTAGACATTTTTTTTCTTTCTTTTGATAACACAGAAATAAAGAACATCGCTTTTTGGGGTGTTTAAGTGTGTGTAGGTGACCTTCGTACCTATACTCTCTTTTCAGTCGTGTCAGCCAGCACATACATGCCTCTAATAGCCCAGATGCAAACATGGTGCCAACTATCGAACCTTTGCAATATGATGTATAAACCTCTGAAGACATTAATAGCATGTGTTTTCAGCAGAATTCCGAAGCTTAGTGGTTGAGCTCACCACGTATTGAAGCACAAAAATTGGAAAAAAAGAAGCAAGAAATCTCACCTTCTATTTGCAGCATGGTTTCGAATAAAAGTGATGGGCTTTGTCACTATGCTAATTTCACATTAAAATCTGACCTTATATTCATGCAGCTACAGTAATTGTCTGAAATGTGCAGATGACAGCGGATAGCCGGGATTTTGGAAAAGCTCACCTGTGTGTAGCTAGGGAAGAGAGCCTGGCGCTGCTGATCATCCAACACTTCCTGGCTCTCCTCACCAGCATGAGTGCGATACTGGAAGAGGCTCTGCTCCCGCTCCTTCTTCTCCCGCTCCTCTTCTTCATTGAGCAGCCAGGATGACAGCAGCTGGCCGAGCACAGGACGAGCTGCCTACAAGACAAACCATGACCACATGCTTCGGGATACTGGTAATGCTGTTAGATGATCACTACTGAAGACGTCAGTGTGGCCCGCTTTTTGATAGCATGTGCTGTTTAAATCCGAATCAAACAGATTGGTCTTCGAGGAATTCAGAATCAAGAATAAAGGTGACAGTATTTTTGCGCAGTTCAAGGCAAGGTTTTCCAGCCATTCAGTTTCGTCATCTCCTAGGGAACTGCACCCTTTCGCCACACTTGCATGTTGAAGCTGTCTTCTCCTTTCTTTCAGTGGTCGCCTATTCTACTACTCTTTACTGGGCGCCATTTTGCGTTCACAGTTAGCAAATTGTGCACGCAACGTTGGCAAACTCGTACGTCATCCGTTTCCCCGGCGCTTTCTCAGTCCAGACGAAGAAGCACTTTGCAATATGGCACTGGGCCAAATCATCATTGGGATTTTTGGCTCAGTCGCGTTTACTCCACTGTTGTTGCCCATGCAAGAACTGCTTCATCCGCACTGTCGCCCTCTCTCATGTGAATACTAACTGCGAAGTGATCCGATTCACATCGCATATCACATGACTGATTCATCCGTGTAACATCCAGCGAGTGAATCCAGCTTTATCAACATCGCCGAAGAATGGGGGAACAGAGCCACTGGCGGAAGACACAAGATGAACGAGTCATGCATCCACGAATGGAGACTGTTTTTGCACGGATTTGAGCGTTGTTTTATGCAGTTATTTTCACCGAATATATTTTTATTCCTTCAGGATTGTTGTAATTTTGGGTGCTGGTTATATGTGGTGGTGGGTTATAAGTGGAAAAATATGGTAGCTGCATTAGCACTGCTTCTGTTCTTATCACAAAGAAAGGAATGGAGTATTTCAGTCAGAGGATGAGTGACATGCACAGGCAGTAATACAGTCGCCTTCCATTAATTCGACTTGAGTTAATTCGATTTTCTGGTTAATATGATCCCGACAGAAGGTCCCAGCCTGCACCTGTGCACTTCTATGGGACAAACTTCCGTTATTTCATTCCTAAAATTGGCCTTCAGCAATTTTAAGATCAACCACAGACCAAGCACGACACCTATCAGATGTGGTGTTTGGTCATTATCTTGTGGAAAAATTTCAAGGGATTCTAAGGACTTTCAAGTGCCTGACAAAGCACCTTCAATGAACAAAGAAACATTATGTTTGACAGCTCGGGAACAAAACAACGTCTTCAACGACGAGCAAACTTTTTTGGTTTTGGCACACTACTACTACTACTACTACTACTACTACTACTACTACTGCTACTACTAATAATAATAATAAGACGAGAAAAAAAAAAGGGCTTAACTAAACCCAAACCACTGCCATCCACAACAAAGCCATACCTGCCAACCTCGCAACATGAAAATTCGGGAGACCGCCGCGCGAGAGGGAGTGGGGTCAAAAAAGTTTACATCCTGCCCCCCCCCCCCCCCCCAAAAAAAACATAGTGCCGCGGTGCGAAACGGTGCACATGGTACAGAGTCCATACTTGTCACGACTCCACAAAGTGACAAAGCACAGAAATTCAGTCGTGTATGATCTCAGAAATACTTGCAAGTACCGTATTTTCCTGGTGCATAAGATGTGGTTTTTTTTCTGAATTTTTCGTTGGTGTGTCTTATAGAACGGTGCGACATATGGTGTTTTTTTTTTTCCGATAAACTGCCATCAAAAGCAGATTCGATGTTATGGCCACGCGACACGCGCTAGTTGACTTAACTGCTCCAGCTTCTGTCCGCGATATCGAGGTGCTGGGTTCTTTTCGTGATCGAGTTCCCGAGCTGCCGTGAGAGGACGGAGCAGCAACGCAAGGTGGCGGCAGGACGACCGCGAGTCGACCGACCACGAAGTTGTCGCATCTGCACATCACTATCAAGATACAGCACGCGCCGCTGCGCAAACTACGCAGTTGCTACCCAATTACAAGCCTCCCCCACCCCTTCCGCACTAGCGCGCCTTCCCGCTTTCCTCCCTTGTGCGCGATTCGGCTCACCGTTGCAGGCTTTCACTCGCACATACAGCATACAGAGCGCGGGGACAATGTGATTGCCCTTGGACTTGATACGGATCATCGCGGCAGCCATGGCGGCAGAAATGCGCCTGGAGTAACAATATATAATTATGCCACTCATACGCTTGCGCGTGATCCACGTTCACCGAGTGAAACGTCACTGTAATTTTTTTCAAATCGCTTACCGAACGAACATCTGTGTCTTATACACCGGTGCGACTGTACTTATTCTTGGCTTTTGAAAGTGCCATCGATCGTTCTAACTAAACTCAGGGAAACAAAGAGTAGTTCACTCAACAACCTGACAAAGCCAACTGGAGCCTAGCGCACTCACGGTCATATAACGACTGGATTGCTAAAAACACTCGACCCAACTAGAGACGAGCCAATCCGGAAAATCAAATATGGCAGCGCCCGTCGGCTGGTCGCGTTCGTGGTGGTGCCAGCGACCGCTACCACGATTCACGGTGCATGCTGGTGACGAACTGCTCCCGCGCCGCTTTTCCGCATGGTTATATTACAGGCCGTAAAGAAAAAAAAAAAAAAAAGTGGCGGCCACTTTTCGGAAGATTTGAGGTCGCGTCCGTACAATCTGGAGATGCGAGAAAAATTCGGGAGGCTCCCGGACAATTTGGGAGAGTTGGCAGGTATGCAAAGCTGTCGACATAACTGGATTGGCTTGACTTTCAGACAGCACAGACTTTGTATCCAGAGGTCCAAAGAAAACCCACTTAGCTTAGCATAAGACAAAGCTCAATGTTTTTATGCACTATAAAAATATTTAAGGGTTCCCAGTCTTGAGAATATCAAGAGTTGTAACGAAGCATGTTAATAAAAGATTGGTTTGTAGTCACTTCATCATGTTCACCCTGCTTCTACTCAGCATGTCCACAAGCACAACCTACCTTTAGCCAATCAACTGCACTACAATGGTCCTGCTTCTGGCCAGAGACAAGCTCCTGTAGTGCAGATCGAAGCAAGAGGAACTGGTGGCGCCTATTCGTAATAAGAGCCATAAGCTGTGGGCTTGAGAGCAGTGCCGACAGGCGGTGAGGCGGCAGGGCAGATGGAAAGGCCAATGACTGCTCCAGCAGGTGTGAGCCCTCCTGCAGAGCACCCCACAAGCATCACGTATGCTGCTACACAAACAACTGAAAAGCCACAGCAAAGGCCTGAAAGAGCATGTGCAGCCCTGATACCCACACTTGAAACCTTGCACTTGGAGGTTGCCAACACAGCAAGCATTCGAATGCCATGTGTCAACTGCGGGGAAGGAAAAAAAAAGATAAAATAAGGAGAAGGTTAGAAATACCATGAGACTGATCTCTACCATAAACACATGACACAAATGAAACATGTTTGCATCTTGCAGAACGGAACTAAAGAGAGGGTTTTTCATCTGAGAACAAACTTAGCTGGTTAGTAATCAGAGCAAAAAAGCAGCATTTAATAACGATAAATGCCCATGCTCCTAAAATACTGTCATGGATGCCACAGCTATAGTGAAAGTGACAAGGCACAGCCATTTATACTGACTGCACTGAAGGCTTGTACAGCACAGACAGCTTATAGCGTAAATCAACGGAGCTGCAAATATCCGCACTATAAGCAGTACTGCACTATAACCAAAACAGCTGCACACGTGCCAAACATATAGACCAAGCAGTAGTGCGCATCTGAGAATCGAAGCATGCGACCAGGGTTGCATGCATCCATTTCAATTTACAAATGTGGGAAGGGTAATATCCCGGAACCCACTGTCTTCACAGGAAGCAGACAGAGTAACACACACACGCACGCACAAAAAAAAGAAAAAGAAAACCTACATAGGAGGAAAGTAAGTCACCGACAAAATTTTCAGACCCGCTCGTTTATTTGCAATTTCCCAGGGCACTGCCACCAAATCCACAGAACTAATGTATAATGTCGATTGAAATTTGGAATCGCCATACAGTGTTTCATTCGATTTTTCGAACAGATCTGCGTGCCGTAAACATGGCGACCACGAACTAAGTTACCGCCATTTGAGTGTTGCCCGTGCCATCTGTGCCGTCACTTTTGTTGTCGAAACTTTGGTTGCAACTTTGGTCGGCTACTTCTGACAAGGCGGGCTGAAGGCAGCGGCAGTGCCGAGCAGCATGCCATAGCAGGTAGCTCGCCCTTGATACGTTCGTAGCTGCAAGAAGACTGGGCATGCAATAACGCACACATGCTCAACGGACATCAGCACATGTGAAGTGGACTTTGGCTTCTTGGGCGATCAACTGCGGCAATTACAGTGAACACCTACTAAGTTTGTATGTGTGTGTACAGGTAGGAACGGCGGAAGCTCGTATGGAGGCATAAAGCCTAAAGCTCTGAAATAAATTTGTGCAGAGGACAATAATCGATTCGATCGATCAATCAATCAATCAAGCAATCAATGTCAAATCTTAGCTGCAAGCTGACCTGCGCCAATCCGGACAAGAAAGGGTAGCACAGGTCACGAAAGGATGAGTGCTCGTGACGAAGCTGGCTGCAGAAGGCCTCAAGAGCCGTCAGCCATGGCGAGACGTCAGCAGCTGGAGCCCGTGCGTCTCGCCAGGCAGTACACAGGCCCTCTAGCACCGACTCCACCCGCTCAGCACTTGCCAGTGAGGAGGCGCAGTGGCGCATTTGCTGGGCAAGTTCTTCATACTGCATCGGTAGAAAAGTAAACAACAGATGAGGCTAATGTTCGTTGCCAGGTGATACACAGCCTTTAATACCAAGCATTAGCTAACATTGTATAAATAGTTTATGTTTTCAGTCAATATTCATTAGCTAAAATTGTGTTAACGGCTACATTTTCTTGTACACACTTTAACCTACTCCAAACATTGTTGTTTCTTGTTTACTGTTCAAAATCAGTTCCCTCTGTAATGCCTTTGGCCCTGAGGTATAACAAATAAATAAATAAATAAATAAATAAATAAATAAATAAATAAATAAATAAATAAATAAATAAATATAGCTGGAGACAGCAGACGAACGAAAGAATCTGCAGATCCAACACACTGTTGGTATCTAAATGCACAGAAACTTGATGTGCATGCACAATAACATATAAACTCGTGTAAGGCCGCACCCCAAACTTGGCACCCCAAAATTTTGAAAAAGAAAAAAAAAAAAACATTGCAATAGAGAAGCAATCGCGTTCGGCGCCCTGATGCCGTGTGCGTGCATCGGCAAGCAGCTGCAGCGGTGAATCTAACGCTCTGTCTTGGCTCGGTTTGTCCATGACCGCATGTTTGTGTTTTGCGCATAAAACTGTAGCGCTGTCTGTCAGCGTCGTTTTACTCACAGACGGCACTAAAGGGCAGTGATGGCGTATGCAACATCACCACTCCCCACTCGGGGACGGGTGATTCGAATTGCGCTAAAGGTATGCTGACCAATCAGATTAATTTTCTCATAAAATATGTCTTTTCTTGGCACAAAACAAACACAGAGAGGTTTCTGGAATGGTATTTTGACAGTCCAAGTCGACTTAGCCTTTAGTGTCTCTTTAAATGGGCAGTTACACACTATGGTGAGGTTTCTTTTTTGTGCATTGATGGATCATCCTAAACCGCGGCACACACTCCAGCAATACCAGCTTCAAATAGACTGTCCAATAAATGAATTAGCTCAGGTCATTGGTGACTCATTCTTCCCCGAGTTTAATTAACCTCCTTTTTATTTAACCCCGGTAAACAATTCCTTGAAGCTAGGAATAGGCTCTCCATTTCCCCTAAGCAAACTTAAGTGCGCCATGGTACAGTTAAGGCATAGCACTGCTCTTGGGATCGATAAAATCACATGTAGCATGCTTCACAACCTACCAGACAAACAACATGAACATCTCCTAGACATTATTAACAAGATACGGGAAGCAGGCAAACTTCCTGTAGCATGGAAGGAGCCACATGTCCCCATGTTGCCTAAGGGTGGAAAACCACCTAACACTCCAAGCAACCTCCACCCAATTTCCATGACAACATCCTGCGTAGGAAAACTCATCGAAAGAATGGTCCAATCTTGTTTGGAATGCACCTTGAAACTACCGACCAAATTCCTGTTACACTAATCGGATATAGGCACCACGTGAGTACACAGGACATCGCCCTCGTGAGGCTGCTTACTCCAATTGAAGCTCGGTGCAGCTTCGCATGAACATAGGGTTTGACATTAAAAAGCTTCTGATATGTACTCTACTCCGCCATGCTTAATAGCCTCGCTAAAACAAAACCAGGTACTCGCATGCTCTGTTACGTACAGAATTCCCTTTCAGAGAGCAACATTCGCATACTTGAGCCAGGCAAACATCTCCCGGTTCACCGTGGCACTCCACAAGATGCAACACTTTCACCTATGCTGTTTAACTTGGTTATGTGAGAATTACTGCTTGAGCTTGACAAAATCCCCTATCTTAATCACGCCATCTATGCCGAAAACATTTCTCTCCGGCGCACTACAGGTAACTCCGGAGAGCAGGAGTCAACCTTGTAGGATGGGCCCGATACTATCAGTACATTTGCCAAAAACCTAGGTCTACAATGCTCCCTAAAGAAATCCGAGTGCCCAGTTGTGTTAAACTCCCATCACAGAAATGCCGAAAAAAAAATTATCTGATTAAGCTAACTAGATACCAACCAATCCCACATCAATGCTCAATCTATGCCCTAGGATTCTAATGACAACAAGTCGGTACTAGTTGCAAGGAGTCTATGAAAACCTAATAGAGTAAATCCACCAGGTTCTGCACATGATTACGCGGGCAACTAAGTGCAAGTCAGGCCTGAAAGAACATGAATTGTGAAAATTAATGGAAACCACTGTTTTTCCTTGTGTAATGTATTCTTTTCATATATGAACCCTAGGCGTGCACAGCTTGCGAAACTACAGGCCATGTTCTGCAAGTGCCAGCGGATAGAACTAGGTGCTCTCCGATATGTACGAATGAGTGACATACAAGCCACACCACTGCACAATGCACTAGAAGACGAAAACCAAGCACGTCACCAAGCACAACATCACCAACTCACCACATCTATGCAGGATCAAGCCATTCTGGGTCGACTTAGGTATGAGAGATTGCACACTTTCCACCTTTGACCAATTGATGTCGACGGATTCCACCTTTGACGGATTGATGTACTTAAGTCCTCAGAACGAGAACACCAATATTCACCAGGGCCACCGACAGGCCCGCACCACCCATCTCACCACACCGCCGCACACCACATACTAGTATGTAGATTCTGCCCATACACCTGAGTGAATGGTTACGGCAGTAGTGGGCTGAACATATTAATTCTCAACTTCTTATATAAATGTTCCCACTGCCATAGATGCAGAAATGCAGGCCATTGCAGACACAATCTGCATGATGCACATGACACAGAAACAATTACTATACGATCCGACAGCCAAGACGCACTCCAAAATCTTTCGCTAAATTTCTTTCCCTCTCTCCTTCATGCTCCCTTAAACATACACATGTCATCTCATCTAAATCTCCGAGTCCTCTTGTAATGGATTCCTGGCCATCCCGGGATAGAAGGCAATGAGCAAGTTCATTCGCTAGCCTGCGTCGACGTACGTACTGAGCATCCCACTATGATGGCCAGAAGTCTACTCCCCTAAAGCTTGCCAAGCTGAGCACTGCAAGCAATAACGCACTTGACTCAGAGGATGCGAATCCACATGCTCCTACCAACTCCCTCATACCTCTTTCCACGTGCAGAAGCATCTCTCATCCAGCAATCACAGGCCCTCGCTGTCTCTAATGATGCAACCATTCATTGCATTTAGCGTAGAATAGGCGACCCCATCTGCCAGGTCTGTGGTAGCATCCTAATGCAGTACACAAGTACTGGGCATGTCCACGCGCCCTCTCCTCACCCCACAACATCCCACGTGCCAACATCCCGCCGTCCATACCTTACACCTGGCGAGCTGGGCTGCACGAACCGAAGACTTCCGATAGACTCTATGGCTCCTCCTGGTGGTGCGCCACCTCTGCCACATCCAGGGCGGGGGGATTGCACTCGTCGCCAATCTGCCACCATTAAGTGCTATCTTCACAAGCGAGGATGACTTGAACTAGAATCGTCCTCGCTCAATGAATAAATTTAAATTTATTCATGGCTCAAAAGGTCTTGCATAACTGCTGTACTGAACCTGCCATAGACTACAGATGTCTGGATAATTGGATGGCTTGCCTTTTTTTTTTTCCCTCTTTTTTTTCTAAGTGAGGTACCTCACAGACTTGCTCAGTCTGGCACTTCAGTGCAAGCAATAAATTTTACACTGCACACGTCAAGATCCCTGGAGATGAACAGAGAGTACACTACATGAAAGCAGCACGCTGCAACCATTCGCTTAGTCTATCAATGCCTTCAATGGCAATGCCAAAAACCCAAAGCTCTGAATTGATTTTGAAATGGTAGAGGTTTAATTGGCGAGTCCAGCACTTGCCTGTGAGTTAGGTGCCCTGTAGGCCTTCCTGGAGGTCAGCTGCTCCATCTGCACCTTAAGCTGTCGCTGGCGACACTGCTCCAGCTTCAGTGCAGGATGTGTCACCTGATTTTCATGCTTTCCCAAATGGGCCATGATGGTCCAGTCCCTGAGGTGCTGCTCTGCTTCCAGGTACGACAGCTGTCAAAACCCATAAACAATAGCACCCATAAATAATAAGTAAAGATTGAGTTCAGCGGTAGCACTCCTCGACAAGTAACAGCTGCTGCAACATTAAGGTGCATGGTAAGCAGCAATGAAATTCGGCTCACTGGTGCCTTATTTCTATAATGCAGGTATGAAAAAGCCTTGGTGCAAAATTTTACGTTTGAATGTGACCAAATTCATCACAGGACGTCAGCAAAAATCCCCATTTTTGATACTGAAACTGAAAAAAATAAAGCTCCTCCATTATCACTCACCGCTAGTTACACAGAACCTCTACAACCCAGTTTGGCATATCTTGCCATGGGGCCTTGCACATAAATAGAGAGTGTGTCACTGTTGCATGTCCACAATGCCTCCATCATTTTAACCACAAAAAATGTGAAACAGGCTGTGCCTGAGCATGTACCGTGATATGGAGTGTGTCTGCATTGTTTCAGATTTTTCAGCGATGTGATCCATTGCAGTATCGTTGGTGTGCGTCACTGTCCAAGGCGAGCGTCACTGTCTAATGAGACACTCTCCCCCTTTGCCTCGATGAGCATCTGCAAGCGACATTCCTTCCCTGCCTTCTACCATACTGGAGCCGAGGGACCTCGTCACGTTCACATGACGAGCTCTACCTCCTTTCTTTTTTTCTTCTCTTCTTCTTTTTTTGCTGCATAGTGCATTCCCAGTGGCGGCATTGCACATTCCACATTGAACGATTATCTGAAGTCACATGCCATGGTTGGTGGCAGTGCGTCCTGCGTGCGTGGCCTTCTGTTTGAAATTCTGAGTGCTTACGTGCCATGCAGCAGTTCCATACTTTGCAGACACAATCACTATCATGTGATCTATGTGTCGTGCCTGTTTGTTTGCAATGGCCAAACCTGGTGAGGAGCCCTTTAAAATGCCTCAAATCTAATTCTGCCAGCCGCAAATACAATACAGATTTATTATTGTCTCTAGCTTAGCTTCCAGTTTTATTTGCATTCTTTTGTTTAAATGAATTACCCAAAGCAGTTCCTGAATGTCCTGTGAGCAGGTCAAGAGATCACTGTCAACTAAGGGATTGAGAGAGACTGGATTTACATAGATACAGTGGTAAAATCCCCTTTGATTTCTACACAAGTGGTAAAATAATTAAGAGCAACTTATGAAACTCAAGCATTTACAGCAATACCAATACAATTAGATGCTGTCTTGCTGGCCACAAAGCTATGTTACCAATGCCATATGCCACAAACAGTAACTCCTAGGTTCTCAAAGGTTGCAGACCAAGCAAACAAAAAGAAAAAGGATGCTTGATGTTTAATCAAGTATTTTTGCAGGATGCTCTTTCAACTCTTAAAGAGGCCCTGAACTACTCTTTATCGAAGTTGAGAAATGCATTTGAAGTTAAATTAGGCTACTTCAGAAATACTTTGCTGCAAAAAGTACTTCAATGTATTCAGCAAAAGGAGCAGTGCTTCCACTCCTTCTTCAATGAGTTGCACTGTGAAGGCTACGGCGGAGTGGGGCGTGTCCACAAGGCTTTGCCTACTGAACGTCACCATGGCACACAGTTCAAATTTGAATTTGCATGCACATTTAGACAGCACTACTTTTATCTACGCTACGTAGCAGACCGTAGCTACGTGCCACTGCAACATTTACTTTGTGCACAACAGGGCTAGAGTGCGCGCTCGCGTTCATATGCTCCTGTCTGGCTGGGCTACGTGGTGTGGTCCAGTGTTGTCCTGCAACAGCTTGACTGACAGAGAATAGACACATCCAACTCGTGCATTTTGAAGTGCTAACAACAGTTCAACATGAACCAAAGTCTGACAAGGCATCTAACCAGGAGCGGTCAGGAGTGAATGCGCGCTGGCAAAAGCGTATGTGGTCTGACCTTAAGTTTCCCGTGGTTTGAGGCTAGTTGTCTGTTCAAAACTAGTTGAAACTAGTGAGACCCAACGGCTATGAGACACTAATAAGCAAAGTTTAAGGGGGGACGCGGCTTTCGGTACCAACTTTCTTGTTTCTTGGTGGATGTCAATGAAAATTGGTACATAGAATAAGAATGGCTCTATGATGCTTTCATAAAAATTTCAAAGCGGTACCATGAAAACTTTTTGCTAGACAAATTATTTCTTCCTTTAACCTCGTGGAGGGACTGGAGGATTTACGAAATCAAGTGAAAAGTTTGTTAAATACTGTATGCACAGCCAAATGTATGCAGAAGGGGATAGCGTTCTCGAAATAATTTTTTTTCAACACTAAAATTTGTAGTTTATGTTTTCTCCAGTCCCACTGCAGTGAGCACGCTTACACTGCAAACAAGGAACCCTACTACGAATTCTTAAAACACTAGGATAAAAAAAGAAGAGCGCTATCCCCTAAAGTACAGTTCAGTGAGTCTGACAAAACAAACGCAATCAAAATGTGTAAAGTAGTTACCAAGATACCTGCTCCACGAGCTGAGCAACATGCCAAAAAAACTGTACTGAGAAAACAAGGTTCAAAGTTGTCAAACTTTAATAGGCACCAGGGTTATAGTCCTTTGTGTCCTTTGCGATGCGGCATCGCTTGACCATCTGACCTGATGGTCTGATGAGCTTTTGCAGCTTTCTTTTTCCGCATAGCATCTTTTTCGGCTGGGTTCCTGAACAGTTTCGCCAATACGCGCGGACGATGTTCCATCCATGCTTGAGGTGCTCAGCTGCACGTCTGCGTCGCACTGCATGCCACCGTCATTGTCACTGCTGAAGTCGCCGGAGCAAACTTTGTTTTAGAGATCGGTGGCTTCGACTTACGAGCACCAAATTGATGTGCAGTCTTGCGTTTATTCTTGAACAATCGCCGGCCCGTGATAACAGACGAGAGCCGTTCTCCAAGCTAAGAAGGGCCGAGCTTGACAACCGTTTTTCGTTTCTCTAACAAGCGAGCGCCGGTCCGTTATCATGAGTGAGATACGATCTCTAAACCACGCCGCGACGAGTTAAAAAGACGCGAAATCGGCTCCTCAGCGCCGTCAGCGCGGGGAGCTGACGACCTTTCCGCCGGTTGCTAAGGGCAACCGCCCGGGAGACCAATCCGGAGCCGCGTACAGTCACGTGGCGCGCGCTGCCGATCAGAAACCGCCGCGAGTCCTTGAAACTTTTGCTTGCTGTGCGCTTGCTCTTGCCTGGTGCAGCTGGACGAGGCGCCAGATTTGAAGACGGAGAATCGCGCTATCCATAGAGACCAAGATGGCGGCGCTAGGTTACGCGGTTGCGGAGATATCGCGGCTTGAAAAATGCCGTTTTTTCGCTATTTTCGAGAAACTCCTCGCCACCTTAGCTTCGATAAACATTTTTTACATCATTTCCGCGCGATTTTCCGTGAAGAAATTTTGAAATAAAATAGAAAAGAAGTCATACGAACTGAAAATGTGATTTTCACTGGCCAAATATTGCGATGCAAAAGCCGCGTCCCCCCTTAATTCCTACGCGGGCGGCCACGGCTGAGTATGATCAGACGACAGTCTGCTTCTTCTGTAGATATTTAATTATTATTCAAATTCAAAAGCATATTTTCGCTTACTTCAGCCTGCATATTAAACTGCGTCAATAAATATAAACAGTATCAGCAGGAAGAAGTGCACCGATCCAAACACCCTTCTTGTTTGATGTCGGCTATTGGCCAATAGCAGCCGTGTGTGGATATCTGCTATATTACGAAATAAAGCATCCAGAGAAGAGTGAGGAGCAGGCTTTTGTTGGAGAGAGAGCGTCTGAGAGAAAGGTGACGGCGCTCTGCTTGCGAGCTCCACGCGCCGCGCACGACTGCAGGACTTGGCCGAGATGTTGACAGCAGCGTATGCTATCTGCGGACTGTGTTTTTTCACGAAGCCCGAGGGGTGTTTCAGAGCCCCTTTAAAAATGATTGAGAGTAACAAGCACCTCACAGTTTATATCCATCCAAAATAACCCTAACACAAACTAGTTCAGCCTTCAACTTACCTCTTGTTGTGCATGTGCCAACTTTAGAGCTGCCTTGTACAGTGGATCAACTGGGTCCCATGGAACCAACATTTGCAGTGCACAGAGGCCCACCCTAGCCCATGTCACTCCAAAGGACCACAGCCAGTCCCTGCTGCAGGAACCTGAGGAAGTCCAAGAATTGCAAACAATAAAGAAATAAGGTTTTCAAGGCCTTAATGTCAGGCAGCAGAACAAGTGGACACTACCTGTCAGCAATATAAAGCACCGCACAAGCTTTCCTGTATGTCTGCATGTTAAAGCAGAATATGCCATAAATATGTAAGCTACACTTGTACTAACCACAGTTCTTCAATAAGACAGTATCATCAAGTAAAACTTAATGTGTTTTCTCCCTGAACATTCATGCCATGACAGATTAACAATTTTAGGCAGCTACACAATTTAGAACCCCACACTTACCACAGTAACCGCTAGGTTTTGCGGATGCGTGTGTGTTCAGAGTCTGAGGTCTTTATTCTATGGTTTTACAACAAAGAAAACGCAGTATATCGACAAAGTGCATTGCTACGAAATACGCAAGAGGCTCAAGCTTTCATAGATTTCCTGTTAATGAAAACTGTTGCAAGCACTGGGGCAGCTACGGTGAAAAGCCTGAAAGTTGATTTCTGATTCCAGATCATCCATTATGCACCAGACAATTTGTAACAGTTAAGCTTGTCTGTTATTTTGCGTGGCGTGCATCAGCCAACATATGGTATGATATTAGGATCGTTAATAGCGTGCCATTACAATTTATTGGCGAACTGTAGAAAACCTAGATTAGGATAAGCCTTGAATGTAGGTCGAGCAATCAGATGCATCTCAAAGCACCATCACATTCAAATTTATTTTATCTCAAAGAATTGAGCCACTCGCCGTGTAGGTATCCTATCACACGTTCACCTACGCAGGCAGCACGGTTGCAGCTGCGTTAATTGCAGTGTGGATGTCATAAATGCGCTTAAACGTGTTAATGAAATTCCACGATGCACGAAATAAAATGTAGAGTTGGAGTGATTGGACGGCCGCGGCCAACAGCTCAGACTGCGTGGGCCTACACAGCCGGTGTTGCCGTAGAGCCAGTACCTCGCCTGTCTCATCACCCAGCCGAAGCGATCACTTCTATCGCAGCTCACGGCGACATGGAAATCGGCTACAGCTAATTTTTCACATGAAATAGTACTCCATAGAACAAAACTGTGCCGAATTCGCGTGTTTTGTAATGCAGCGCTCGGTACTGAACCACTGGCGTGATCACGAGTAACGATCTGATGACATTTCACCTGGTTTGATCTCGCAGACAGAAAGCAAACACCGACCGTCTCAGCGAGGTGGCTCAGGTGGCTTGCAAGTACTATATTTCATTTGCTATTCACACCGATGACACTGAGAAAACCAATTAATTTAAACTCAGGTTAATCATGCTGTCAAAAAACAAGCTGCAGCCAGATCGAAGGCGCCGTCGGCTGTCATCGCGGTGGTCAGCGAGCTAGGCCTACCAACTCATTCAGCTGTATTTCGATGGGGGTGAAATGCAAGAACATGCATTGGGTGAAGTTAAGGAAGCCCGGATAGTCGAAATTATTCTGGAATCCCCCAATACCGCATGCCTCATATTCAAAACATGCTGGCATGCCCTCCCCCAAAAGAAAGAAAAAAAAAAGGAAAGAGCACCGTCCTAGGCATGCACATGGGGGCAGCGAATGTGGGTGGAGCCTACGCGATGGCGCTATAGAACCTAGAATTTATCGACGGTGCCTACCATTGTTTGCAAACATGGTGTAGGTTTATACCAGAAAGAGCAGATGCGGCAAAAAAGGTCTGCAGGTCAATGAACTTGCAGACCTTTTGCAGACCAGTGTTATTTTCATGTACGTATAATAGCTGTCCAGTAGTACACTGATAGGATGAACAGCAGAGCCATAGGAATATCAATGAGTGCCTGCTGCTACAGTGAGGCAAGGCACTGGATGTGAGCCTCACACAATAAAAACATTGCCAAGAGTGAAAAATACTGCTCCAGCATCCATATACATGCACAATAATGACACCACTAGGATTACACTATCCTTTCTCAATATTTCTCAGGCTTACACACATCAAACATTGTCGTTGCTTATATTCTGAACATAGATTTTCCAAGAGCACAAGATCTTACAGCATCAACACTGAAGCACATGCATGCATGTGCATGCTGGGCCTTTTACTTCTAAAGATGGAAACTTTTCATTTTTGGTAATCATTACCCAAAATCAAAAGCTAGCTACACAAGATGCCACATGTATAACACAGCCTGCAGTAATAGGCAACCCCTTATTTCTTCCATTTTTCTGACAAAAGCGGTCAGCACAATGTGCTTAGCAGACATCCACTTAAGAAACATTTGCATGAAGGCCATCATGCGAAATCTAAGCAAAAACCAACGCCAAAATTAATAAGGTCTTCCCTGTAACTGAGCAACATACACCACATCAAGCTGACGAGGTTAAATGAAATGGAAAGTGAATATTCGGAACTTCGAATATTCAATTCGAATCGGTTGGTATTCGATTAAATTTGAAAGCCACTTTTACTATTCGAAATCCCCAAAATCGCTGTTGTCGGTTAAGTCAGCTTCACCACAGTACAGGCGTGTTAAGCGGCGAAGCATACAAAATGCATCGCAGTGAAACTTTTTTTCGTGCACTGGAGCACATAAAACGTCATGAAGGGGCACTGTCATGGGGCCCCTGCTGGCGCTTATGGCCACCCCACACAATCAGCTTAGTAGCCACACTGTGCTGCCTCTTCATGCATCTGTACAACACCAGTCGCCAGGTGGAAACCTCTGTGTCTGCTCCTAATCTAGCTAAGTGCCTAAAAACACAGTTTCCAAACAACAGATTTGACCAAGCAGCAAGCTTGGCAATGATTTCAGACCCTCGTTCAAAAGTAGTTGAGTACCACCAGGATGCTTTAAAGGCAAACTGGTATAAAAATCCTGCTTTAGCGGAAGGAAGGAAAATTTAAGCACCAAGGGATCCAGATATGTCTTCAACAACGAAAGCTTCTGAAGAGGCTCCTTCCCCGTCAGCACTGTGGAAAGACTTCGATAAGCTCATCAATCAGCAGCAATTTTCACTTGATTGTGGCATAAATTTTCACTGCCACAAGAACAGGTTAAAAGACGTATATGATGAAATTATTGGCCAAAAAGAAGATCCATATGGATGGTACAGTGCCAACTGTTGACTCGCCTTGCGAAGAGATGCCTGCCGCTTCCAGTGTGTCTAAGTGAGCAGCTCTTTTCGCTGTCTGAAGAAATTGTGACATACAGGAGAATGCCACTGTGCCCCCAACATGTCGAGCAGCTATCCTTCCTTCATGACAACATTAAATACTGTCATGCAAAGGTGTTGTACAAGAGAGTTTTGTTCACTACAAAGCTGAATTTTTCTGTATGTTATTTGCTGTGCAATAAACTTGTTTTTGCTTTTTCGCACCTCTGGTTGGTGAAAAAAAATTTCATTTTTGTAAAACCAATAATATTCGTATTCGAAAAATATTCGATTCAATTTGCAGTTGGTTTTCATTATTTGAATTCACTATGAAATTTAACATCTGATATTTGTACACTCCTAGTTAAATATTATGTCTGCAGTTTCTTCGCACAAAAAATGAACAAACGCAGTGATCAAACAAGAGATGAACATTAGTCACAACTAAAGGGTTGCTTTACGTATTGTGGCTTTGCAACAAAACTTGTGCCTAAGAGTCTCAGTACAAATAATTTTTTTTAGCTACTAACCATCCAGAAGGCAGAGCTTTCCTATCCGCATACATAAACTTACCATCATTCACATTTAGCTCTTGAAGCTGCAAGGCTGTACTCTGAACAAGTGACTTAAGACACTCTGGAAGTTCGAGGACATCCCACCAGTTCTTGTCATCACAGGTTGCTGTGAAGTTAGGCAGCGAAGCGGCCAGCATGGAAAACCACTTGGCCAAGGCATCAGAGTGATTAAGCCTGCAGAAGGAGGAACCAGAAGTTATCAACGTTTCCTGTGTGTGTCTACATGTGGAACTCCTTTCGCAGAACTATACACAACAAATCGCTGTCATATTCTGACATTATCAAAAGTTAAAGAAGCATAAAATAAAAGCACTAAATCAGTTACACTCGTAGCCCGTTCATTAACCTTGTGGGGTCTCACACGCACTCTTGGGCCAAAGGAACGACAACACAGTAGTGCAAACAATCAAAAGGGAATTTATTGCACCTTTCACACACTAATGCACACTAGCCGAATTACTACCCATAGAACACTGTGGGGATGCGCGACTCTCGCACGTCTCCTGTAATCTGGCTTCTAAGCGTGGCCAAGCACCGGCGGCAGTCGTGGTGGTTGCGGCGCATTACGAGAGATGGCACGAGTGTTGCGATGCTAGCGCCACCAAACGGCAGGGTGGCTTGGGAGCAAGGGGTCGAAGGGCTTCCGCTTCGGGTTGGGTAGGGTTGGGATCGGTGAGCGATGCGCACGTCCCGCGCGTGCGCTGATCTACGCTTTGCGAGACCGTCTCGCGTGGCTAGGAGCGGGGCACCGGTATGGACGAACACGGATCGTTCGAACGCGCCACCGTTTGCGTGACCGTACACGTGAACGACTAGGCGTTTGGTGTGATAGCATGGGGCGAACATATTCGCTCGCTATCCGGTCATGGTGAATCGGACTTCCTTGATTTGTCGCGCGCCCATGTGAATGTTCTATTGGTAGTAATTCGGCTAGCGTGCATTAGTGTATGAAAGGTGCAATAAATGCCCCTTTGTTTATTTGCATTACTGTGTTGTCGTTCCTTTGTCCCAAGAGCCCGAGTGAGACCCCACAACACTCACATGGGTGCGCGACAAATCAAGTAAGTCCGACTCACCGCAACAAAGATTTTCCGATTCCCCGTCAGCTGCCCATAGAAAGTAATACAAAAAAAGTACCTCCATAAAGTAGGCGTTTTATTCGGTATTTCCGCTCCAACAAACTTTTCGAGAACGAAACTGGGACTGAATTGAAATTGGAACTGCCGAGTAGTCAAATTAGAAGGCCCTTCCAAAGCTGAGATGATCGTATGTCCGCTTGAACGAGGTTTTCGCGAACGAAATCAAACTCAAAGTACCGATTAGCCACTGCAATACATATCAATGCGTGCTCATCACGGGCCTGCGCGAAACTGCACGGGATCACCACAATCGCTGCCGTTTTCTGTGGTGTGTGTCCGGTCGAAATGGCTACGCCAACGAAGAAGCGTAAATTTCTCTCTCTCGAGAAGGCACATATGATCGCCGAGGCAGAAAGAGGAAAGAAAAAAATTTGCAGTTTCGGCCGAAAGGCGACGCATTGATTGCTATAACAGATCAGTAGACAGCTATACAAACTAAGGATAGTAGTTTTATCGGCCGTATAAACTTGTAAACATTTGCTTACTAACTAAATTACCAAGCACGGTGTCACACGCGCACAGGTAAACATGAACACATCTCGCTCAATGACCACGGAAACTCGGTGTCAACACGCTGGAAGAAGAAGAAGGCGCGGCAATAGCAGCGAGCGAATTGACCTCCGTGCTGTCTCTCACTTCTCAGCGAACTAAACGTCGAAAGCACAGCGCACACGACTCTACCGGCACTAGTTGTACATTGCCCACATCGCAGATCGCTTTGAAGATGAGGCCCGCGCGGGCAGCTCACTTTGTACACGTCGCAGATTGCTTTCAAGATAGCGCCCGAGCGGCCGCGCCGCTGTTGTCTACAAGATGCTAACGTCTCATCATCTGGGGAAAATGACAATGCGCTAGACAGACCGACTCCGGCGACTGCTTTGAAAGTAATGGATCATTTTCACCTTATAAGAAAAGTAATCAGAATCCATGACAATGACAGTGTGATGGCTCTTTAAACAGACTGTGAGACCCGCATTACGCTTTTGCTTGCGGTGAAGCCTAAGAAATCCAGGCTGACAGACTTCTGGAAATAAAAGTACCAGTAAGCACAAGCTCGCCAAGCTTGCCGACTTTGTCATAATTATGCAGTGAAATTGTGATCATTCAAACCGCTTCATTGCGATGGTGCATGTGCTGCAAAATGAGCGTTTCGTGTTCGGCCCGGCACGTGTGTTCGGTTAGGCGTCAGCCATAATGTATGCAAAATGCTGTAAAAGTGGTGTGAAATGCATTCTCGTGTGAAGTTGACTATTTATTGACCGCCTTCGGTACGTCTCAACCTTTGCCCCCCCCCCCGCCATCACGAAGATTTCCCAGATGATGGTTTTGGTTTCATTGATGGCTTTGCCATTTGGCGTACCATATATACAGTTAAACATGCTTATAACGAACCACTATATAACGAATTCCTGGATATAAAGAAATTTTTCTATTCCCCGCCGTTACTCCATAGAAGTACATGTTTTTGAGACCTCTACGTAACGAAGTGGCAGCGGGAGACCCCCCCCCCGAAATAACGAATTTTCCCCGCCAACAATCTAGAGATTTAGCCCCAAATTTTTAAATTTTTACGCGAGCAGCAATTGAAGCACCTTCTCCGCCGCGACGGAATGCGAAGCGAGCGCACATGTGCGTGAATGCGAGCGTGTGCGAGGCGGGCCTGCATCCCTCAACCCGGCGATCTTGCCGCCGCGGGCGTGACCTTTCCTCCTCCCTTCATTCAAACCTGATCCTGCCGCTTGCTACAGCTGGCCTAACCCACCAAGCCGGCACTCTTCTTTTCCAGTTGATGTTGCCGACGCGCTGGCAGACGCTGTGACACATCACACTCGATGAGCGCAAACAGGCGCTGTCAAACGCTGGCGGCATGTGAAAGCGCCGCTGCAGAAGCGAGCGAAGTGACCTTCGTGCAGTTGTCTATCGCTTCAATGCAAACTGAGCGCCGAGAACACATAGCACACACAAAGCTACGAGCCACTGACGCACCTACACTGCCTAGACTATGCCCCAACGCAGATCACTTTCAAGATACGGCACGCGCGACCGCGCGCCGCCGCGCAGTAAGCAGTTGATGCCCAAGTTCAGTACAACGCCGCCGCGATATCCCTCCCCCCTCGCCGGTGCCTCGAGTGCAACGAAAGAAGGCGCGCCTCCCTGCTTTTCTTGCGCGTGCGAGATTTAGACGCGGTCATCGGCTCCCCTCGGACGTTTTCACTCACACATACAGCATACGGCGCACGGCGACTGCGTTATCACCCTTGGACTTTATACGGAACATCTATGAGCCAAAACCAATTTTAGGGCCACAACGCGTCATAGACACCATCTTTAGATAGCAAATACGGATCTTACTGGCCCCTTTCCATTTTTGGTATGCTTCACTGCATAGCATGGAGGCATTGTGGCAAAGCTAGTGAGTCAAGTTCGAATCATTCAGCGAAGACAAATTTTGAGACCGGAAGAACGGGTTGGAGCCCATAGAAATGCATGGGCGCAAGCCAGGATCTTCGGTCGGGATTGAATGAACCAAAAAATCGAATTAACCAGATTCGCATTAACGGAAGTCTACTGTATAAGAATTGGGAGGCTTCGATTCTCTCTAAAAATCACCCTGTGGCCCACAAGTGAGAACTGCCATTCCAGCTCAACTTTTCATTTTCCTTCCGCATACCTTCAGATGTGATTCACTACTGCCTATAAGATTCAGGAAAGCTATGCTAAAGGTGGGACGCGATTACTCGGCTCCAGAATCATAAACAGCTGAATGTTGACAGGTGGTTCAGTTGGCCAAAACTGGGATGAGTACAATAACCACTTAAAACACAATGTGAAAAAAAAAAGGGGGGGGGGGGGAGAAAAAAGCTATGATAACTGTTTCTTTTCTTCATCTGTCCACACTTAACAATTTAGTGCCATGAAAACGTACTATTATGTGAGCTTTCTAACTTTTCTTGTCTGCCTTTCAGTAGTCTACTACTCTGCGCCATAAAAGAAATGATTAACCAACAAGCTTGCCAATATGCCTTCAGCAAACTCAGCTGCAAGTGAACAGTTTATGGGTGTTGCAGGGTGGGGGTAGAAATTTCACAAGTAACCTGAATGCGCCTATTGGCTTTGTACGAGAGTTGGACTGTGCAGAAAAAGCAAAAAAAAAAGAAAAGAAAGAAAAAAAGATAATAATAATACATAAGGAAAGGTTGTCACTCAGACTTGCCTGTCAACATGTGCAGCAGATCAATAGCTGAAAAAAATAAGTTTCGCCTGAAAGGCGAAGCAGCGATTGTGATAGCAAATTATTAAACAGCTATAAGTAGTACAGTTAGTAGTTTTATCAGCTGTATAAACAGCTGTAAACATTCGCTTAGTAACTGAACTAACAAGCACGGTGTCAAGCATGCACAGATGAACAAAACACATCTTACTCAATGACCGTGGACACTCGCTGACAGAATGTTGGCATAATGAAGAGCAGCTGCAGCAGTGAGCAAATTTTCCCTCATGCTGCCTCTCGCTTCAAAGTGAACAAGGCGCAAAAGAACACAGCGCACACAAAGCCATCATCTATATCGGGTCGCCTAGCCTATATCGGGTCGCCCAGCCGCGACATGTGCAGCCACAGCCAGAATAGAAGAGGAGGTAACCTGCACCCCCCGCATTCCCCCCTTCTAATGCACGCACCTTCCCCGCCTTCCTCCCTTGCATGCACGAAAAGAGGCCACTGCATCAAGCCACCATGCTTCTCGGCTCACCCTCACACGCTTTCCCTCGCACCTACTGCATACGGCTGCGATCTTATCGCACTTCGACTTTATAAGAAACCTCACAGCGACGACAACGGCAGAAATTCACCTCGAGTGTTCATATAATTGCTACCACAATAAAAGCTTGGCAGGCAATCTGAAATGAGCCATTCTGAAATGAGCTCTGAAACTATCACCACTTTCCCTTCTCTTTCCTCTACAAACGCAGCAGGCCAGCGAATTCCTCAGGCGAACCTCTCTGCCTTTCGTTAATGATCTCTCTTTTTTTAATTTTTTGTCTGCTTGTGCACTCGCAAGAAAGGACTGTTGGGCATGGGTTCCTGTGCTATTAAAATTAGGCAGCAGCACCAGCTGTGTTGTCAAGATTGCTTGAGTGTGTAAGTGTTAAGTTTTATTTTCGCATACAAAATGGACCTACCAGAATGATTTAGGGCCATTCAAATGGCTCAGCAGAGTCCTGAGCAGCTGCAGCTCAGAGCATTTCTCCTTGCGAGCACCCACAGCAAGCCGGGATGCCATGGCTGTCTCGGCTATCAGGCAACAGGAAGTTGTCACAATGGGTGTCAAGTACACTTCGTGACCCTGCGTCAAAAAAAAGCATTAGGGTAAGTTTGAGTTGGCTATGGGTCAATACTCAACACTCCAATATGGGACACCATGTCTCAAGCATTCATTCATAAAGTAATGCTCTTGTGAAGTGCTTTGCTTGACATGAGGAACACAAAGAAAAAATCTTGCAACTTTTATACTGGATTTGCAACTATCAATTCACTACATATTAAACCACCGGAAAATACTTAGTGCACCTACTTGCAGGCATGTTCTATCGGTGTCTGGCAAACTGTGCGCCAGTGCCACCTCAAGTACTCGTGGTGCATCCCACAGGCCACACAGGTGCTCCACCCACCAGGCTGTCATTTCACCCTGCAGAGAAAACGAGACAACTTTCTCAGAGACCCTGTTCTCAGTAATCAGGCATCTAACACGGTCAGGCTGTCCCACAGTAAGTCGCTTTTTTTTTTAAAATGTTTCTCGTGATCTTCATTTTCCCTCTCCAAATAGTTGTGCTCCATTTTTCACAGTTTTTAGTAACTTTTATCCTTTTACATCATAATTGGCTTAGCCCTTGAACTTCCTGGCTTTGAGATCCCAGACAATGCCCTATTTTCCTATATTGGAGGAAGATTCATAAAGGGAAAGAATTTTCCTTTTCAGGGAATATTTAACGTTCTCCTAATGCATGTATATGTTTTACATGCAGAATACAGAATACCACATTGCCAATAAGCACATGCAGTGTGAGAAGTACAGGAGATGTACAATGGGAAACCTGTTGTCTTCCTTTGGTGACACAGTTTCTAATTGTTGGATTTCCAACCAACCCTAACTACAGTTTTAACACAACAGCAGATGACTAACTAAAGGAACTGTGTTCTCCAAATCAACTAATAACGACACTAAATACTTTTTGCATACTTTCTCTTTCCTGTAGGTGTGCAGATTCCCTGCACTGTGTACCATCATGCTGCCTTTGCTCACCTTTTCTTGTGTAGTTAAAAAGAGAGGAGGAGATACTGAATTTGACAGCATTTCGTTTTGCAAACTAAAATACCAGCACTACAAGCTAAGGTAAAAGAGCACATACTGCTGCAACTTCCAGCAAATCTCAACCCAAAAATACACAAATTCAATCCCATGCTTGTAAAATCTTGACAAAAGTTGACCAACATTTCACCTGTTTAGTGTTTGTGGCAGTAAATAATTAATTATTTGGCGACCATAGTTAGTACGTGTGTAAGGGATTTTCCAATCATCAGAGGCTCGCATGCTATACGGGCAGGTGCACGGTGTTAAATGCGCCAAGTCTGTGAGAAAAAAAATCATGATTTTTTTTGCAAGTACGATATCTGTTAAGTAAAATCGAATTGTAAATGTCAGGCATTGGTTGTAAGTTTAGGGCTTCAAAAATGGGTTTAGAGTGTGCTTTGCTAAACACTAATCAAGTTTTCAAAAAAAAAAAAAAAATTTAATGATACCGTTTTTTTCTACAAACATCTCTTTGATGTGCGTTCAGAACAAAAGTGATATAATACTCAAAGACATGTTTGCCACTGTATTATAAGTACTTATGATTTCATGTTGGTGTTTGCTATGTGTTAAATGGTGTGAAAGCCCTTGTCAAGCCTTGATGGCCTTTTGATTTGACCCCACAGCATCACTGTTGTGACTGTTGTACTGTCTCCTCTCATGTCGAAATAAACGATTTGATTTTAACATTTCACTTCCTCTCCACAAACCTGTGTCTTGATTCTTTAGTAATAAACAAGTAGATGCGGTGATCAAATTTGTTCTTTCATTTCTCGCTCAAATGCTTCACCCAAACGCAGTTTTGCTTACAACACAGAATAAGTTAAATTTGAAGCACTCACATGCATTTACAGTATTTTAAAATATGCTATGAGCAACTTAATTTAAGAGCATGAGCCCTTGTACTTGTTACATCGTTGCAGCACTCCAATTTTACACCCTCTATTTAACAGTATTTTCGGAGGAGCTGACAACACAAGGTGCCATGTCTTCAAGGTATGCACCTGTGAATGATCCTTTAGAGCCAAAGTTACAGCCAGGGCATGTAATGGGTGCTGAAATTCCAGTGACGGGACGGCAGTGTTATGGCCACCCAGGCAAGCTCGAAGTACTTCACTCTCGTCGACTAACTGTAGCAGACATCTGAGTGCAGACACAGGGGCCAATGTGTAGCCTTGTTGCACTGCTGCAGTATCTTCCTCAGAGTCATCCTCTTGTTTTGGGGCCCACGCAGTTTCCAAGTTGGCTAGAGCAACTTGTCCTGCAAATAAATCAGAGCATCTGAGTAGAACACATCCTCAGCCCATCTATAAAACAAAAGATTTAGAGACGCTCTTTCCTGTTCTTTTCTTATTTCCCATTGTTTAGTGTCCTATTACACCATGACAAAAGATTGTTCAAGCAAACCAGCCTGTATGCAATTTGTCACTCAATGTGGAGGATTGGGAAGCCATGAACTAGACTATGAATAGCATGTTTAAATATCAGTTAAACTCAGCTACAATGAACCTACACTATAATAAAATGTTTCCCACTTCCCGTAAGGATCTGTTAAGACTCCAATGTATCGAAATTCCCTCCATAGTAAATTAATTTTCTAACACTCTTTCTGTTCAATGAAATTTTCCGGGGACATAAGTCACTCAACCTAAAGTACTAATGATTAAAATGCAGTGGCGATGTATTGACTGACAGCTTAAGCTGTAATCGCTCATCATATGCCTACCAATTAATGCGTACCACGGTTACTTTTTGTTGCATAGAGGCTAACTGCTCCACCTCAACTTGCGGTTTGGCTGATGACGAGCTGTGACACAAAAAAACCTTCCATCGTTTCGAAATGTTTGGAGGCTGGTCTACCAATTAATTTGGCTTCGACACTTGGATGCCCACATGAATAATGATCAGAAATGCATGTCTGTGTGACCTATCACCGCCAACCCTATCGTGAATAAGCTTTTCACCTGTCTGCTTGAGTGCACAAGTGCACTTGCCCCGAGTGCACATCATTTGTGGGATACAATTGCACTTTATTAACGATAATTTACCCTTAGACACAGCACACAAGCAGCAGCAGATGTAGAACAGCACAGACTAAAATCAGCATTGTTTTTACATCACAGTGGCATTTTCAGTGCTTTTTCTGCTGCTGATTTCACCTGCTTACGAATCTTTTCTAAATAAAATTGCTTGAAGCAAGTACTTTCTGGTTTACATGGTGCCTTGTGCTGCCACAAGCAGGCGGTGCAAGTATAAAAAAAAATTAAATGATGGGGTTTTACATGCCAAAACCACGATCTGATTATAAGGCACGCCGTAGTGGGGGACTAGAGAAAATTTCAACCACCTAGGGTTCTTTAACGTGCACCTAAATCTAAGTACACGGGTGTTTTCGCATTTCGCTCCATCGAAATGCGGCCGCCGTGGCCGGGATTCGATCCCACGACCTCGTGCTCAGCAGCCCAACACGGTGCAAGTATAGCATATAACTATTCCTTTGTGGGCAAATCGGTCCTGTGGAAGCTCACACGATGGAGGAAGTTTCATGAAAGGGAAAAATTGGCATCCACCTAGACTGTAGCACAAAGCTAGAAAGGAAAGCTAACATGCGTTTTTGAGAAAGAAAGCTTCGAAGTTGAAGTAAAATTCATCCTGGCCTGAGGAATGAACCCAGGACCAACGCCTTTCTGGGGTGGTCATTTTACCATCTGAGCTAACCAGGAGGCTTGCAGATTGCATGGCAAGGCCGAATTGATCGAAAACTCGAAGAGTAGTAACGACGCCAGGGTTATTGGTCCCAGGTTTGATCCTCAGACCAGGTTGAATTTTTTTTTTTCAACTTCAAAGCTTTCTTTCTGAAAAACCTGTATTGGGTTTCCTTTGTACAGTGAAACCTATTTATAACAAACTCGATAGTTCTGGGAAAAGAGGTCATTGTATCAGTTGTTATTTATATGTGGACTCGCACTTCAAAACGCACAAATATTAAAGACACTAGCTGGCGTTGCCAGTTACAATTTGACACAACTTTAGTCCAAAAATAGAATTTTCATCACCTTTATATTTGCTCCCAGCCCTTTTCCGCATTGAACTGCAAGTTTCCATCAAAGGTGTCATCTAAAGAACAAAATGTAGCACCGTAGCTGCTTCGAAACGGCGCCCTGCCATTTAATATCACCTGGCACTGCAGAACTATCAGTGCATCTGCCGCCATTTTTTCTTCGAGAGCTTGTGATATATTTTGCTATCAGAGAGACACCAGTGGATTCTGCATAGGATAGCAAAGTATTCTTGTTGACTAGAAGCGGAAACTACTGCAGCATAACGGCATATCGCAAAGGTCTTGCCGTTACAGCTGCAGCATCAGCCACACGCACGCGGAGAGCAGTGAAGTTACACTTTTAACGTTACTTTAACCAAAATATAACTAGAAATACCGGCCATCAACTGCCTAGGCAAAAGGCAAGCGTATGTGTTTGTAGCAACACATTGACAAACTTGGGCCATATTCTCGGACAATCACTTTTGACAATACTTTCACTTTCACAATATTTAGCGTAACCAGCACCGAAAAAGTTGACAGGCACCAGTGTTACCACACTGCGATAGAATAACGTGCTTGGCACTACGCCAAGAATGCCGCCGCTAGTAGAGCCGATGGGTCTTGAGCTAGTCATGCGAAATTAAAGGTAACACCGAAAGTGACAATCTCTGAAATGGCACAGCTTTTTTGGCTACTTGTGAAATAAAGTCACTTATTTTTTGGTGAATCCGGTATTTCGAACTACTGATTATTCGGACTTTTGGGGGTCCCCGTCAAGTCTGAATTATCGGTCAGCGACTGAACCAACCTCGCACAATTGTCGAAGTAAAAAAAAAAAAAAAAAAGCATGACCATTATGCGAGTAAATACGGTAGTCAGTAATGGTGTTTGAAGGAGTGACTGAAGGAGAGGCAGGGCAACAACGCTCTTGTGGTCAAAGCATAGGTAAAGCCACCTTGGGCTTGCGTGAAATATTGTAGAACACTCAAGGACCCTTAGGCCACAGAGAAGCTGCTCAAACAGAAGTCCCTAAAAGCACCATGATTTTTCTTTGCCATCACAACTTTTAGCTGAGCCAGCCGTGAACTATATATAAACCCTTTGGTGCTTATTACATCCCCTCCAAGAAATTCGTAATAACCCTTTCAATCAGATGACGGTCTTAGTTAATGAGAATGAGTGCCGCTCCAGTGCACCCATCATCTCCCACCCTGTTTCATTTTTACAAACACAAATCTGTACAGATAATGAGTGCCAGACAAACTCATGGACTGGAATACAACACAGTCCAGTTAAATTACATTAAAAGTCTCCCCGACCATGTTCGTCTATTTCTCAAAAGTCAATTTGTTGACCTATGGTTCTATATAAGTAATACCACCTAATGGTAATTGTGATATGCATTTTCCAGTAGAAATACTCCAAGAATTTATCAGTGCTAAGCTCTTTCTGTTAAGGCACCTGATTTTTTCCATATTTTTACCTTCCTACAGCAAGATCCAACTGCAAAAAGAGACGTTAATGTAAAATATGAAATGCTGAAATCAGTCAAAGTACACAAGTACCGTTATACTCGATTGTAACGCGAGGGGTGACTTTTCATTGCATCCATCAAGAAAAAAATAAAAGCGCGAAAGTAACGTGAGGTGTGACTTTTTGTTGCATCCCGCAAAAAAAAAAAAAAAAAAGAAAACACACACAGAAAACCGCTAAAGTAATACGGGACCACCGGATGCGTGAAAAAGTTGCAGTATCACCCGAAAGGCGAAGCATCAATTGCGATAGCAAATTAGTAGAGAGCTATACAAAGTAAGGATAGTAGTTTTATCGGCTGCATAAACTTGAACACATTCGTTTACTAACTGAATTAACAAGCACGGTGTCAGCGCGCACAAGCAAACGTAAGTAGATCACACTCGATGACCGCAGACCACTGTCAAAAAAGTGGCGTGAGCAAACGCGGCGGCAGCAACCAAAGGTTTGTGCGTTCTATCGCTTCAACGGAAACTTAGCGACGAAAGCACAGCGCATACCAAGGTAAGAGTCGTGTGGAGATCGCTTTCAAGATACAGTGTGCGCGACAGCCCGGAGCTGCGCAAAGTATAAGTACGCAGTTGCCGGCAGAGTAGAAGCCGCACCCGCTCCCTCCCGTGCTGCCTTCTGGCTTTCCTCCTTTCGCGTGTGAGATTGAGTCGCCAGTTCCCCTTGCGCCCGGTCGCAAGATATGCATTTGGTGCAGCAGCAAAACGTCGCCTCCGCTCCCTCCCTCCCATCCCCCCACGGCCTTTCGCACAACGGAAGACGCCGCGTTTGCTCGTCCGCCGTGCATTCGCTCTCCGTGAAAGCGTGCGTCCTTCATGCGCTTTCATTCGCAAATTTCACTCGTTGATTAGAATTGAGTGCATCACTAAACTTTTAAGACAACTCAAATTTCGGTATTCGATTGTAACGAGAGGATCGACTTCAAGTAGCAAAAATTTGGAAAAAACTAGCATTACAATAGAGTAAATATGGTAACTTTTTTTTTTCTGTTCTCAGAAGCGTACGCTTTCTATTAGACAAAACAGAAATGTTTCTGGGCTACTTAGAGATGAACAGACCTTGTTCAAGGTGTCCTTGCAAAAGATCTAACATGGAAGTCTCCAACGATGCCAGAGTGTTCAAAGCTTGGCCAAGGGGTACAGGAAGCTTTCCAATAGCCTCTCGTCCACACAATGCATCCCATGCACATCGAGATAGTCTGAAATGAAAAACAACAGCACAGCACCATGTAAGGCATCACTGCAGCAATGACACAGCTTGAATCCATGTAGCACTTTGAGTGCCAGCTCCCATAAAATATTACCGTATTTCATGGTTTATAAGTCGGTTTCCCGGTTTATAAGTTTAATTTCTTATTGGCGCGTCGTACAGAACCGGGCGACTTACATTATTTTTTTGTTCCTGAAAAAACGGTCGTCAAAATCAGATTGGATGCTATGGCCACGTGAAGCGTGCGGGGTTGACCTCCTCTGGCAGTTGCTACAGGTTGTGCGCGCGCTATGGTTGGTACCGGGTTCTTCTCGTGATCGGGTTGCCAAGCGCCTTGCGAGAAGGACGGAGCAGCAACACAAGCGGTGGCAGGTTGAGCACAAGTCAACCGACTCCGAAGTCACCGCATCTGCAGATCGCTTTCAAGATACGGCACGCGCCACTGTGCAAACTACACAGTTGCTACCAGAGTACAAGCCACCCCCCTCTCCCTTTCGTGCTGCCTTCTCTCTTTCCTCCCTTGTGCGCAATTCAGCTCACCGCCACACGCTTTCACTTGCACATTAAGCATTGCAACGAACCTGCTTCAGTTTTCAAACTCAGCGGTGCTGCGCAGCGCCGCCACAAGCTGCAGCGCTGAATGGTGGTGTAGTCGCAGCAAGCTCCAGCAGGTTTCATCAAGCGTGCACAAACAAGTGCCAGAGTGAATTGTGTCGTCTGGATTTTTGCAGTCCATAGACAGAAGGCGTACGCGTTATGCTGTTTTCGACCGAACATGGATTTTTGGATGTCCACAATGTCGCCGTGTTGTGCACCTGACTATAGTGGTTATAGGACAAAAAAATCATCAAGGCACTTCTGGGCTCTATGTAATCCGGCTCTACACGCTGCGTGGGTTCACGCCATACCCCTTCTAGACAAAAGGCTGTTAGACAAATCACGAGTGTGCTATGTGCATTTTCACACGGAGGACATTTTAAGACCCACATTCTCAACGGGCATTGTGTCGAAATCACTAGGGGTAGTGGAGCTTTGTGAAAGGGAGTGTAATGAAAAATTTCCCCAACCTACCATCGTATATTTCAAAGCCACCAAAAAATTAGGAGAGAAATTTCCAAGAGCGGGACAAGATGGTGCTGGGGAGATCTCAGAAACCAGATCAGTCAAGCTGTACACATGAACCACAAGATTATGCAGGAAAGTGGTGTGCTCACTTTAAAGAGGATATTGAAGATGCTTGCTTGCCGTCTACAAGTTGGCGCAGAATTGTCAATTGCAACAAGAGCGGTAGTTTTGTTGCCTTATATGTGATAAAGGCTGAAGAAAGCACGCTATAGTACTAATTGAAAAATGTGCTGTAGTTGCTGTGGATATGTCGGTGAGTGTTAGTGCTCATGGGCGTGTCAGAAAATCCCTTAAAGCTTTCACTGTCATCGCGATGTCACAGCTGACGGAACTGCTCGCTTCATGTTGATACACTGAACGGGTGCTCAGGCTGTTATTAAATAAGGCCAATTAAGTCAGATTCGGTCCTCAATATGCATTATAACATTTTATGAGCATAGGGCCCAGTCCTACATGTTATGAAACAAACTTTCTCCATAATTTACTTGGAAGCATGAAATTTCACAAATGCATTCCGCTGCATTCACGACATGAATAATCACTGTGCAGCAGCATTTCTGTGTATCTCTGCCGTTTCTTAGGCTGAACACATTCAAACTGTACATAGCATAAAGTGTAATCGATATTGCAATTTTCATATTCGTACAGACTATCACGGCAAGAAACACAACCAAGAGCTAATAAACATGGGTTTACAAGACTTCACATCTTGCGCACCTCCAACAAAACCCAGCAATAGCACATTTGCTTCCAACCTACTTCAGAGTATTCTCTGTTAGCCAGGACAGGAATGTCAAAGCTGCTCTTTTTGTCATCGTATAGTGCGCATAACCAGTGAGCAACGTTGACCCTTCTTGCCCTGCACTTGGCGCGAGCCTGCAATGCCAACCGAGCTCCCATTACAGATCAAGCGATGAATGGTCCTGAGATATTAACTGCACGACTGCCTAAAGGGGGAAATTATTGAAAAGGGAATAGGTTTGGCCATTCAATATTTGCGTACGGATAGTTGCAGCTGTACCTGAGCCACCGCCTTCGCTCGTATTCCGTCTGCTACATGGAGCCTGTTGCTGCGGTTGCGCCATGTGTACTGGAAGTCGGTCAGGCGCCGCTTCGGCAGTAAAGCGGAGGCATAGAGTTTGGCAACTGAATCAAGTTCTATAAACGTTGAAGCATACAGCGTGCAGGGACAATAGCTTTTGGACTTTATACGCAACATCGCGGTCACCATGATGGTAGAAATGTGCCTGGAGTGTCCATATCTCTGCTATCGCAATTCTATAGAAATGGCACTGAAATGGCACCGGCGCGTTCACAATGTGAAACGTCACTGTATTTTTTTGAAATCACATACTGAATGAACAGGTGTGCCTTCTCTGGTACACTTGAATTTGTTAGGCATTGCGTATAAAGGGTCGCAAGCCTAGTTACGGTTTCATTCATTACCTATGTTACTTCCATCTTCCTGTTCCAAAGCTGCATATTTGTGAGCACCAGCCTGAATTCGTCTGCTTTTACCCTTGCTACATCTAGGCTGGCATGTCTCTTCCCGAGTAATTTTACCCTTTATCTCTTCAAGTTTAGAGAAATCCTAGACCTCACTAACATATGGTCCTTGCACTTTACCCTACCTAACACTTCTACATCCTGCACTATGCTGGGATCGGCAGAGAGTATGAAATCTATTTTATTTCTTGTTTCTCCATTAATGCTTTTCCAGGTCCACTTCCTGTTGCTACGGTTCCTGAAGAAGGCATTCATTATTCGGAGCCTATTCCTTTCTGCGAATTCTACCAACATCTCTCCTCTAGTGTTCCTAGAATCGATGCTGTAGTTGCCAATTGCTTTTTCACCAGCCTGCTTTTTCCCCAACTTTGCATTGAAGTCGCCTATGACTACAGTATACTGAGTTTGTACCTTTCTCATCGCTAATTCAACATCTTCATAAAACTGTTCTATTTCTTCATCATCCTGACTGAAAGTTGGGGCGTAGGCTTGTACTACTTTTATTCTATACCTCTTATTCAGCTTTATTATGACGACTGCTACCCTCTCATTAATGCTGTAGAATTCATCAATGCTTCCTGCTATGTCCTTATGGATTAGAAATTGTACCCCGGATTCTCTCTTATCTGGAAGACCTATGTAGCAGAGGACGCGGCTGTTAGTCAGCACTGTATAAGCCTCACCAGTTCTTTTAGCCCTCACTAAGGCCATTGATATCCCAGGCAATGCCTGATAATTTCTCAAACAGCCCTGCCAAGCTAGCCTCCCTCGAGAGCGTTCGCATATTGAACGTTGCTAGGTTCAGTTTCCAGTGGCAGCCTGTCCGGATCCAGAGATTCTTAGCACCCTCTGCCACGTTGCAGGTCTGAATGCCACCTTAGTCAGGTGCTACGTAGCTGCTGGGGACGGCGGGCCATAGGTTAATTGCAGGGGTCATGAGGGAGGTGGTGGCCAAATACTGCACCAGGGAGGCCAATTCCCATTTTGGTGAGGGAGTGCCTTCGTTGAAGCTTAGTGGGCTTTCCCAATTTGGTTGCACCTGGACTGGACCTGGACACATCACGGCCCGGTCATCCACGGAACATATGGAATATTCGAGTATTTGCACACTTTTAGTTAGAATGCTAGGATAGAAGCTGCATGGGTGTTGCTTCACATCAAGACATGCCTATAGCAAGGAATTATTAACATGTGCACAAATGAACAAAACCGACCCTTTTTACAGTGAAACCTCGTTAGTTCAGATTTCACGGGACCGAAAAAAATGTCCGAATTAACCGAATGTCAAATTATCAAGGGTGTCAATAAAATATTAACCAAATGCTTACTACGTCAACAGGCTTTTATTTACTGAATGAATCAGCAAACCCTGTTTCTATTTCGCGGAAAAGCAGTGCGGAAACTTGCAATTTTTGTCATCCTGTGATTGATTAGCGCTCGCTGCAACGAAGGCCTCGCGACTTCTTTCAGAATGCGACGGCCGCGGCGCGCATCTGAGAGGCTCTTTTCACTACCATGCGCACATCCCAAGTGTCGCCAGGTCGCCGCCCATCGTGACGTAGACGGTGCTCTTTATTCTAGAAAGCTCTGCACTGAGTAAACGCAAAACTACTGTTTGTCACAACTGCTACGGACGAAACCGCAGCCGCTGTCAACACAATCATGAACGGCGACCTTGCGGTTCTGAAGCTGTGCGGCCGACGCACAAACTGAGTCAAAACGAAACTACCCTTTGCTGACTGCGGGTGAAACCATTCATGATCTACGCGATCATGAATGGCGACTAAGCAGTTATGAATACACGCGGCTGACGGGTGCGCCGAGTCAAAGCGAAGCTACTGTCGCAACCGCTGCGGACGGTACCGCGGCCGCTATCGATGCGATCATGGATGGCGACTACGCAGTTGCAGTGATGGAAGTGACATTTTACTTTTTGGAGCAGCTATAAGTTTTCTCGGATCACAAAAAAATGCTAGTTTGTAGCAGCTAGTGGTGTTATCGGAGCAGATGACAAAATATGCCATACGACTCCTGGAGTTAAAAGCATCACAGGAGCGTCTCATAAATATTAATATTTATTATGAAACATAGTGCACATAAAATCATCAGAGAAAATTGCAAGAAACAATTAAGAAGATGGATGGTTATCGAATGCGCAGTATAATGAGATATATATTTAAAATACCAGTCCTTCTGGTAGAAATGTCATCTAACCGGTAAAGCTGAGCACCACATTAAAAGGTAACCACAATCCCATATACCCGTTGCCAAAGCAGCAGTTGATAATCGGTAGGAGATCAAAATAATCTCAGTCACATTCACATTTCACCAAAATAGTCTGCATGTAAAGTTCAAAAATACGGCTAAATGAGCTACATATTTAAATTGCCAGTGCTTGTGGCAGAAATTAGATCAAAGCCGACAAAGCTGAGCATCACAATGTAAAGGCATCACTCTAGGCATCTATTTTTCTGCCACCATGTCATGGGATGCACACATTGATGTCCTGGTTAAAAAACTTTCACATACTATTGGATTCCTGCAGCGAAATTGTGCAGTGTTTCCGGTTAACACAAATCTACTTCTTTATAACGCGCTATTCTCTTCCACTCTGAACTATGGTGCTCTTGTGTGGGGCACAACCACAAATGCTAATATTATGAAATTGTTCTTACTGTAAAAGCGAATAATTAAATTAACGTGTAAGATGCCGTACTTGTCCAATACAGCTGAATTGTTTGCAAAATTATGCATAGTAAAGGTTCCGTCACTTTGCGAATACAGGCTTTTCCGCCACTACAAATTATGCAACACATAGCCAATCTTAAGATCAACGCAGTTGCATATAACACACGTAATCCGGAACATTGGGAGGTAGCACGAAGTCGTACTAACTTAAACTAAGGTAAACAGATGCTCCGATACCAGCTACCTTCACTGTTGAACCGATTACAACCGAAAAAATGGTGTTGAAATTGCACACATAACATGACAAGAGCTTCGTGAGTTGTTCTTGTAAATATTTTATAACATTACTTGATTTCATTCAACTGTGTATTTGCACCATTCCTTCCAATGTTCCTGCTGTTTCTCTATGTTGCCTTATTTCATAATTTGTTTAATGTAGCTAAAACTGTTTACATCAGGTTCCTGTTATCCTAATGTTTAACAATCTTCTACCAACATGAATAATTATTCCTGTGTGTATATTGTTTTTCATTTTCTCCGATCTTATTCATTTCTTAAAATTTTTTTTTGTCCTACGCACTGTTCGTTCCTGTCATTCTAAGGGGGCTGTCACCCTGTCAAGCTACTCATTGCAGTAGCTTTAAATGTGACTGCTCCTTTCTTTCTTGGAAAGACAAATAAAGCAAATCAAATCAAATCAAAAGGAATCAACCACATATCACAGTTGCCACAGCAGAAGTTGGTAATCAGTATGAGATTGAATTTCCCAGTGACATTTCGGAGTAGGTTCGGAGCAGTTACTAACAAAAATAACAGTTTGGAACAGCATGTAGCAGCAATTCTCTTTTGGAGCATTTTGGAGCAATTGGAGCAGCACTTCCATCACTGCAGTCATGAAGGCACGCAGCCAATGCGGTGTTATGCGCGACGGTAAACACAAGAATAGAAACTTCAAAGGCACAAATGGGCACGAAGCATCCTGGTGTTGCTGTCATTCACGTACGATTTTCACAGATGACTATGTCGATGCAAACTCCGACGCTTCGTTTCGGTGGACGCTAAAGCCGTTTTTGCTCTTTTGCATTGCACATTTGCGGCGCTCCGTGCTCGCTGAGCTCCAGTTGTCCGAATTAACCGATGTGCGGCCAAATATGTCTGAATAACGAGAGTTTCATTGCATTAAATAATGCATACACCTGCCGGGAGCAAAGAACGAGTCCTAATTATTCGATTTTCCGAATTAACGTGAGTGAAATTAACGAGGTTTCACTGTATAGCTCTTGACTGCTGGTTCGTGTAAAACATAAGGATGGGGCACACTGCCCAGTGCTTACACTGAAGCCTTTTCGAGTGCACAGGCACCCTCTTCACTGCTCATGGTGCAGGGTTGGCCAAGGCATTTCACCATGTGCTTCCTGACCTTGTGCAATGGTGAAAGCTCAGTTCCGAGCGCATTGTTCATGCTGGCAACGATGGAGGATAACTCCTGGTAGCAGTGGACTGTGGTTTCTCCAGACTGGTCCCCGCTACGCAGGCTCGCAGATCCCTCTCCAGAAGAGAGCAGGCGCACCAAATGCTTGCAGAGCCAGCTCCAGTGCAGCTGCAATCCTTGCAGCCCGTGAGGTGCGGGCACCAGCAGAAGCATCTGTGTTGGTGCTTGATAGCCAGAAATGTTCAAGGTGTTGCTGCACCAGACGTGCCTGAGAATAAAGAATAAAATCTTACGTGTGTTTCTCGTACTCACTTTGCACTGGGTCTCCAAACACGTCATTAACCTGGTCATATCTTCCTTTCAAATGCATTTGCACTTCAAGCTTCTTGGAAGTCACCCTGTCTGTTTTATGCCTAATAGTCTTACATGTTAAAAGATGAAGGGGAAAAGTCATAGTCATGCTTGCCACATAATCCAGCCATTAATTTCTTTCCTAAATGCACCTTATAATCTTCCACCACGCTGTAGCTCATCATTTGCTTGGGTCATTCTCAATGATAAGAGCAAAAAGGTTTGTTGCCTATGAGCTCAACATGAGACACTGCCCAATCACTTGTGCCTTCCTGGTGTGCAGAGTGCAGAAATTCAATTAAACATTTTTTTTTTCACCATTCACGAGTACTTTCCTATGATGTAGACACAGAAACCAGTCTCAACATGCAGTGCCCCCCCCCCCCCCCCCCTCCCAATCACAGCCCACACAAATCTTTGAACACGTAAACGGATGCATCTTGTGGCATGGCAAGACTACTGAACGTGCAGTCCTTACCTTGCTGTAAAAATCACTACTTGCGCAGGATGAGTGAAGCAGGTAAGCCCTCAAAGAGGAAAGCATTTGCTCTAGCAATGAACTGACACGCAGGGCCTTTAGCTGCTCACTCTCCGTAAGACAGGGAAGCCTTGCCTCCAGGCACCCATGCCGCAGGACAAGCTGGACTCTGAAGTGCAAAAGAAAAACAACAACAAAAAAAGACAGGCATCAGGTAGACGGGCACGTTAAATAGAATAAAAAGGCTCCCTAAGATACCGACCTCATGCCTATGGCTTCAGCCTGTGAGGACTGCACTGGCTGAAGTGCCAGCCTTGATAACAGATCAGGAAAGTGGCAAATGTCCAAAGGCAGATCCTCCAGCAGTAGTGGTGCATCTAAGTGGAAAGAAATGTAAGGGATATGGTTGCTCCTCAATTAAATAAGTTGCATATGATGACAAAAACATTGTTTAAGCAAAAATTTTAATAACTGCTTCGCTTCCGCCTGTTCGGCGCCCCACCGCACCTGGTGTTCTAAGGCGTATTTTCCTGATTCATTTAGCATGCTCTATGCAATAAGAAATACCCTTTAAAATCTGTTACAGACGTCCGATTTACAAAATGAATAATTAATTTTCTTTACAAAAGGCTTGCACATAGGATGCAGTAAAAAAATTACAAAGTGAGCATAAGAAGTTTAATATGTGCAGGAACGCGAAGTACAACTTTGCATTTTTCGCTCTCAGAACACCTCTTGGACTTTTTCACTTGGCCTCTGAAAACTAAGCACAGCCTCAAAGAGTTCTGCTACAAAGTGTTTGGTGGTACTTGTTGGGAAAGAAATCAGCCCAATCAGAAGCCTACATTCTTTTTTTTTTTTTGAGCCTGGTACTCTGGTTGCAAGGGCTACAACAGAGCGCAGTCTGGCGAAGGGGTAGCTTTCCATTGTTTCGCTATCAACTCCTGCTGAAAGTGTTGACAAGTACCGTAAAATTCGGATTTTACTGTACTTGTCAACGGAACAAGTCGTTAATTCGGATCTCAAGGGAGTAAAGAAAATGTCTGAATTATCCGAATGTCGAATTATCAAGGGGATCAGAAAAACAATAAACAAATGCTTACCACGTCAACATCCTTTTATTACCTGAATGAATCAGCAAATCTTCTTTCTATTTTATACAAAAGCAATGCGGAAGCTGCAATTCTCATCTCATGACTGACTGGCTCTCGCAGCGCGGCTGTGGCACGCGCCATTATCTGAGACACACTTTTCAGTATCACGCGCACATCCCGATTATTTTTTTCACCAGTGAGCTGTCGCCAACAGATCGTCCGTCTATCGCAATGTAGCCGGTGCTCTTCATCTTCAACAGCTTTGCACCGGGTCAAAACGAAACAATTGTTTGCCGCAACCGCTGCGTACAAAACTGTGGCCGGTATTGACGCGATGATGGACGGCGACTTTGCGGTTCTGAAGGGAAGCAGCCGAGGCATGCACCGATTTCAAACGAAACTACTGCCTGCGGCAACCGCTGCAGACGAAACCGTGCGACATGATCATGGTTAGCAACTACGCAATTATGAAGGCACGTGACCAACGTGCATACCGAGCCAAACGAAACTACTGTTGCCACAACCGCTGCGGACGAAACCGCATTCGCTATCTACGTGATTATGGATGGTGATTATGGACCAGCACTGTCCTGTGCTAGCCTCCAGTCCAAATTAACCGGTGCACACGCAATTTTGCGCCGAATTAACGAAGGTTTACTGCCATTGGGCTATGTACATTTTATAATGGAGGGAGCGGGGACCGCCGAATTATCCGAATTTCCAAATTAACGGGGGCCGAATTAAGGAGGTTTTACCATATATTCGTCTAGTGTACGAAACCCAAAACAACTAGAAAATAGTCTGCAGTGTACTTCTATCTATGAAAAACTTAACACATCTGCTCTAAAAGTGGCCGGTGCAGCATCGGCCACCTGCACTTTGGCCTCTTCTGAGGAGGCCGGCTGAGCACCGGCTGCAGAAGTGAATGGCTTAAATACAAGGGCTGTATTCAGGATCAATCAATTTCAGTGAACACTGATTGACTATAAGCCAGAGAACAGAACATCCCTCTCATAAGTGAGGTGTAGAACCAGACACTACATTATGCAAACGTGGAAGTACAGTGGAATCTCGCAGATATGATCTTCACAGGAAGTGGAAAATAAAGTATCAGCCACAAATCATATTATCCAACATATTATGCAGAATCGTATCAACGAGATTCCACTGTATTCCCTAAAGTTGTCAACGAAGAATACGGTCCTAGGAGTTAAGGTGTAGCCATGCAATTATTAACAGCCCTACTAACACAGAGCAAAGATCTTTAAGTAAGCTTTCTGAAGAAATATAAGCAACAACTGTGCTATACATGGAATCGTTTTGCATAGCCATCCAAGCTTAAGAAGCATGTAGTATGTGACGCTCGTTGCAGGAAGGACACGAATAGGGGTTTTTGTGTACGAGAGCACTTATGAGATTTCTACACTGTTGTGTCCCGTCCAGCACAACACCACAGTCTTTCTTCACTGCGCACATCAAATCAGTTCTCTTGCCATTGCAATCATACTGCTGTTGTCACTGTCATTGCCGTCACCTTACTGCTGTCATCACACACATGCTCCCGTCGCCTTACTGCTGTCGTCACACACATGCTCGCATCACACTATTTTTCGTCTTACACAAACATGTTTGTCCATCTGGTAACGCTTTGCAAAAGCACAGACGATGCTTGATAACCAGCTACCGGCAAAATGCTTTGCATAACATCGATTCCCAGTGCATCGAATCTGCAGAATTTTAAATGCAAAGCATTTCTTAGCGAACATTTGCTACTTTGACAGTATCTATCTATCTAGCCGCCTACGTCTTTGTGCTCTCATGGTCGTTTCATTAACTTGGTATGTACCAAAATTGGCATACTACGACAAGAGTATATGATGGACATAAATGATATGTCATGACATGCATGTCATGCGTGTCATGTAGGTCATGAAACAGCTACCTACGTCTTGGTGCTCTCATGGTCGTTTCGTTAGCTTGGTAGGTACCAAAATTGGCATAGTATTTTGTACAGTCTAGGTGTAGCTAAATTGGCATAGTTTGTTTGCACAGTGTACCTACCATTTTTGAAATGTTGATCCCATTGGTCAATACGTTGAATTTTTCGCTGCATGACATACCCCACCCCTTATGTAACACCCCTGAAAAGGGGCCTGTAAGGAAATAAACTGAACTGAACTGAACTGAAAATGGGTTCTGACGTGGGTACTAAGTGAAGGAAACACTAAAGGATGATGGTAGAAGTCATAGTCATGACCATGACTGAGCAATAAAGATAATGACTCAGCAAAAAAAAGATTAACACTGAAAATCCACTGAAATGGGTTCTGACGTGGGTACTAATAGAAGGAAACGCTAAAGGATGATGGTAGAAGACATAGTCATGACCATGAGTGAGCAATAATGACAATGACTCAGCGAAAAAAGATTAACACTCAAAAACCACTGAAATGGGTTCGGACGTGGGTACTAAGTAACGGAAACACTACAGGATGGTGGTAGAAGCTATAGCCATTACCAATGTAATGGGCTCGGATGTGGTACTAATTGAAGGGAAAAGGCTAAAGATTGATGGTTAAAGTCATAGTCATGAGCTTGACTAAGCTTTCTCCTTAAGGTCTCATAGGCCTAGCTAAAGGGACTCTCCAGGACTCATGGTCATGACATGAGTGTCATGTAGGTAATGAAACAGCCGCCTAAGTCTTGGTGCTCTCATGATTGTTACGTTAACTTGTTAGGCTCCCCGCACACTGCTTCGCATAACATCGACTCCCGCAGGGCGTGGGATCTGCCGGCTTCTTTTCTTTATATTACCGCGACAATTTACAATCATGGTCAAATGAAATGTACAAAGCAGAATCCCATTCAACATTAGCAACTCAAGAATGCGATTTCAAGCAGCTACTTATCCGGTTTCTAAAGATGATGTAGGCCTGAAACGAAGTGTAGAAGCTGAAATCATGCTGACATCACACAAAGGCAGAAATGAAAGAATGTACTATATTTAGCTTTAACTTGTTATGCTTTTTATGTATCCAGATAGTACAGGACATTCAGGAAGCCAAAGTTACGTTTTTGAAAAAAAGGTTTCCTTTTTTGGCAATTACACTCATCTGTAATGAAGGTAAATTTGTGACCTGTGGTGAGAGATGTGGGAAGGCCGGATGGTCCCTGAAGGGCAGCCAGAGAGTGCAGCATGGGCTCCACATGCTGCCCAATTATGCCGAGTTGCTGCAGAGACCCAAGGGCATCACCCAGCTCTCGCAACCACTGCAAACGCTGACACCAGTCACCGTGACTAGCCCGCTCTAGCAGTAGCAAGCATGCTGTGTCCACCACTTTCTCAGGTTCCATCTGCAGCTGCAGTGGCAAGGGCAGTGCCCCCCTGTAAGGAACACAAGTCAAATTCATTCCCTTCTGACAAAGTTTGTTTTTATTAGGTATCAACATATTGTCACGGTTCACTGAGAACGGGAGCTTTAATTGCGAGAAGTGATCCTGTCCCACTCTATCGGCACACCCAAGAATAAGGAACACAGTTTTCTACTCAGCCTGTGCACGCTCTCGAGCCGATCGATTTTGTCGTCACCACCGTGGCTTGATGCAGATAGGGGCATGGCACTGGCCTCACTCCGAATGCTCTCTGGCTTCCTCGGAGCGCTCTGTAAAACTGGCGGCGCCAGCCTCTATATCGTTGCAATCACGGGGCAGCATAACGTCAAGCATCATCGTTACTACTTGACCGTGGAGACGACAAAGCCGCCATTCTTGTAGTTTCCTGGCATGCAGCATTATATGCAAATGTGACATACGGCAGAATATTGTCCCAATTCTTGTGCTCCACTTCGACGTACATACAGAGTATGTCAGCGAAGGTCTTGTTGAGTCGTTCTGTAAGTCCCTTCGTTTGAGGATATGCTGTTGTGCTCCTATGGTCCATGCCACTGAGTGTGAGCATACTTCTCAAAACCTCCGCTGTGAAAGTGGTTCCTCTGTCTGTTATGATAACAGCTGGAGCACCATGTCTTAGAACGATGTTCTCAATAAAACATTGTGCTGCCTCAGCTGCCATGCCATTCGGAAGTGGTTTGGTTTCTGTGTATCTGGTGAGGTAGCCTGTCACGACTATGACCCATTTATTTCCGCTGGCAGACGTTGGAAATGGGCCCAGAAGGTCCATCCCAATTTCGGCAAACGGTGACTCCGGCACCACAACAGGGTGTAAAAGCCCGACGGGTTTAGTGGTTGGTACTTTGCATCGCTAACAGTCAAAGCAAGTTCTGATGTAATGCTTCACAGCTGCTGCAAGCTTTGGCCATTAGTATTTGTTTCTGATTCATGCCAATGTCCGTGTGGAGCCGAGGTGGCCCGAGGTGGCTTCGTCATGCCACGCCTGTAGGATTGCTTTGCGGAGACTATTTGGGATGGCTAACAAGTAGCTGTGCCCTGTCAAAGAATAGTTTTTGTAGAGGATGCCTTTCTGTCTTCTTGGAAGGAGCAGCCGTATAAGTACAGGCGAAATTTACTTACTGCCCATACTACAGCCAGACATTCGTTCTACGTGGTGGAGCAGTTGGACTCCTAAGACAGAGTTCTACTCGCATAAACAATGACTCGCTCAGCATCGTCTTGCTGCTGAACAAGCACAATGCCTAGGCAAACGTTGCTGGCATCTGTGTGGATTTATGTAAGTGCACCTTCACCAGAGTGAGTGAGTACAGGCGGAGTTTGTAGGTGTTGCAGTAACTCGTTGAATGCCACTTCCTGCTCCTCTCCCCATATAAATGTGACGTCTTCTCTCCTGAGGCTGGTGAGCAGAGGCAATGCGTGCAAAACCCTTAATAAAACGCAGGTAATACGCATAGAGGCCCCAGAAGCGTCGCACAGACTTTTGTTCTTAGGCCTTGCAAACTTCGTGACGGCAGCAATTTTATCGGGACCCGGTCTCAGTCTAACACCATCATGACTGACCCCATGGCCCAACAACTGAAGTTCTTTAAAGCCAAAGTGGCATTTCTCTGTTTTCAAAGTGAGTCCAGCAGACTGTATGGCATGAAGAATGGAGAGGAGCCATTTAAGATGTACCTTGAATGTGGTCGAAAGAACAATTACATCATTTAAGTATACCAAGCAAGTCCTCCCTTTGAGGCCGGAGAGGACAGTATCCATCAGTCTCTGAAACGTGGTCGGGACTGAGCACAACCGAAGGGGAGAACTTTGAATCCGTAAAGCCCATCAGGTGTCATGAAAGCAGTCTTCTCTCGATCACGTTCATCGACTTCGATTTGCGAGTATCAACTTTTTAGATTCATCGATGAGAAGAAACACGCATGCCGTAGCCTGTCGAGAGAATCATCTATGCGTGGCAGTGGATAAACATCCTTCTTTGTAACATGGTCTAGCTTGCGATAATCAGTACAAAACTGCAAGCCACCATCCTTCTTTTTAACGAGCACCACTGGCGCTGCTCATGGGCTTTTTGACAGCTGGATTACATCATCCCGTAGCATTTTCTGGACCTGCTGTTGTATTTCCTCGTATTCTTTCTGAGCCACATAGTACGGATTTTGTCAAATGGGTCTTGCAGCCTCCTCCATGATTACGCAGTGCTTAGTCAGCAGTGTTTGGCCAACTGGAGGCGTTGATGAGAAATGATGCTTAAAATGGTCAAGCTGCTCGAGAAGATTTTGTCTATCTTTTGGCATTAAACTTTTAGAAATGTCGATGACGGGTAGACGTTGTGCGATATCAGCCATTGCTTCCTCTGGAGCAGCAACACAGTATTGAGCATTGTCGATTTTGTCAAGGTATACTACCCCGGTGCCTTTGCTGATGTGCCGCTCGTTAGTGAAATTTAGCTCGTTAGCACGTCAACATGTTTGTCTGCTAAGCTGACACTGCTAGAAGCGATGGCAACACCTTGATGCAGCATTAGTGCTGTAATTTGTTCGGCTACTCCGTCTTTGTTGTACTGTGCGTCGAAAATAAGCAGAACAAGACTGCATGATAGGGGCGGTAAAAGATATTGTCGTCGGCAACACATAACGATCTGCGTTGTTGTTCTGCACCATGGGTCATCGTGTCTTTCCTAGTTGAAAAAGTGACCACGCCGTCACGTATGTTAACCACGGCACCATATTCTCGCAATAAGTCCATGCGTAGTATGAGCGGTTTGCAGCACTGTGGTAAAATGACAAAGGTAGCAACAAAAGCAATATTCCCCACCTCTAGTCTCGCTGTACCTGTAGGAGTCAACAGTTAACCTCTGCCATTTTAAATGGAAGGGCCCGTACATTGCTTTTTAACCTTTTTAAGTTTGTCTGCCAAAGGCTCGCTCAGTATAGAAAAGTTGGCACCAGTATCAACTAAGGCCGTCACTTCATGCCCATCAACAATCACAGGGAAGTCGGCGTTCTGCTCTGACAGGTCATCGATCTGCTGCGTTCCTGGCAATACTGGGGGCTTTTCAGCAATTCTATTATGTGCAACCTTCTCGCCAAAGGTTACTGCTTTCAGTTTTACCGCCGTGGGCTAGGAGACCTCGCTCTCACCACGCCCGCAAAACCGCTGTGGTTCGGTGCTGAAGAATGTGTTGAAGACAGCGACCACGACCGGATATTTCATGGGCTCACTTGCCATCCTGTAAAGCTGCTGTCGAAGGGGCCATGGCTTTTATCAAGCCTACAGCACGTAGCGGCAGGTGAATTTCCCTGGCAGTCAGCCTGACGATGAGGGCAGAAGCGGAAAATGTGCCCTGGTTCCCCACAATTGTAGCACAACGGTCGGCGATAGGTGGTGCGCCATATATCAGTCCTGCGAAGCTGCCGGGGTCGCCAAAAAGGCACTCTTTGGTCCCAGGTTGTGACAGGTGGACATTGGCGGTACTGTGGCATTGGTATTGCAGACAGTGGACAATGGACAGCGTCGGCATAGCTGTTCGCTGCCATCGGGACAATGTTCGCTCCGGATGGAGGCTAATGCCACAGCCCTATCAGCATTAAGCCATGATGGTGACGACAAAGACAAGCTGTCCGAGAGCACAATAGAAATAGACTGCGTTGCCTATTTTCGGGTGTGCCTATACAGTGCAAGAGGACGACTTCTCGCAATTAAAGCTCCGGTTCTCAGTGAACATGACAATATTACGGTGCATTTGGAAAGGACCATGCAAGCAAGAGAGAGATGAAGAGAAAGTGGTAGACTGTCTACTGGAGCTGTGACCTTTGCACCAGCCTGCACGTCTAGCAATAACTTTTCCCCCTGTAAAAAGTTGTATCTACGTTTGTGCATCGGGCTTTCTCTTTGTCTCTCTCTTGCACGCACAGTCTTGTCCTAATGCACCGTAACAATATTTATACAGTTGAACAGAAAGATTATCAGATGAATGGATCAAACAGCAAAAGCAGCAATACTAGTGTGGTTGATTAAAGGACACTAAAGAGAAACACCAACTCCATTTGGACTGACAAAGAATTCGTTCAAAACTGTATTTTCTTTCATTTTGTGGTAAGAGGTGGATTATTAGATAAGAAAATTAGGGCCAAGCCTAAATTTTCCTCAGTTCTGAGCAGAAACCACAGTGCCAGTACATAAGTTTGATACCACAGATTTTAGCATATTTTCTTGCATTTGGGCCATTCTGATGCAGTACAGTTCAGTCCATTGCTCTTTTAGAATAAAATGTAGTTCATATTTACCAATAAATAAATTAACTATGCCTTAGCAGACGATGTCAAAATCCACAACATCATAGCGAGCTGGTGTAAGAACGTTCATAGGTGGTGCCACCTTGTCTTTCGTTTATGCCTATCTTTTCTGGTTCATCAAGCCTCCTCTCACAGTAAGAGTGACATTTTTAGTATTGTGGACGTGCAATTTACAACAGCAAAACTTCATTAATTCAGATTTCACAAGACCAACAGAAATGTCAGAATTAACCGAATGTTGAATTATAGAGCGTATCAAGGAAACAAACAGATGCTTATTACGGCAACATGCTTATATTTACTGAATGAATGCGCAAATCCTGTTTCTATTTTTCACAAAAGCAGTGTGGAAGCTGCAATTCTCGTCATCTCGTGACTGATTGGTGCTCGCAGTAGCGAAGGCCTCTCGACTTCCTTCATAGCGCGGCCGCGGCACGCATCTTTATCTGAGACATGTTTTTCACTACCGCGCGCAGGACCTGATTACTTTTTCCCCAGTGAGCTGGTCGCCAACAGATTGTCCATCTATCGCAAATAGCCAGTGCTCTTCATCCGTGACTCCTTTGCACCGAGTCAAAACGAAACAACTGTTTGCCGCCACCTTTGCAGACGAAACGGCGGCCGCTATCGAAGAGATCATGGACGACTACCTAACGGTTCTGAAGGCACGCAGTCGAGGCACACACCGAGTTAAAACAAAACTGCAGATGAAATCGTGGATGAAATCCGCGAAAACACTGTGGATGAAATCGCGGTCACTTTCGATGTGATTATGGATGGTGACTATGCAGTTACGAAGGCAAGTGGTTAACGCGCGTGCCGAGTCTAAACGAAATGACTGTTCGCAGCAACCGCTACGGACGAAGCCGCGGTCGCTATCGATGCGATCATGGACGGTGATCTTGCAGTTCTGAAGGCACGCAGCCAACATGCTCACCGATTCAGAACGGAACTACTGCTTGCCACAACCACTGTGGACGAAACCATGGTGGCTATCGACGCAATCATGGGGCGCTATAACGTAAAATGATTCCAAACTGTTTTGATTACGATTTCTGCAATCAGCCTCCACGATTGGACAAAATATATTCGGGCCACTCCCAATTTCGCCACTCCCATTGGGGGCCACTCCCAATTTCGCTTCACGAAAACCGCGATAGCTCCCCATCTGGTATAACGTGTACACACTGATTATGCATGATTAAACCGCACAAAAGAAAAATGATCATTCCTGATTAGATGCCTTTTCACCATTAGCCCTCTGCTATTGGTCCAATGTTTTCTGGCTACGCCCACTTCGCCTGTCTGTCACGCGACGTCACAAAACCGCGAAAACTCACCGCGTCCAAGTGACGTGTACACGAAAAAAAATGTATTAATATGCTGAACAAAACTGAAAAATTTTCTGAATAGCCAAAGACTGCCCCGTTCCGAAAGGAATAGAAGATGGCTGCCCGCCGATCGCTCAGGCCCTCGCTACTCGCACCTGCCGGTGAGCATGTATTTATTTGCGCATGATAAACCTTTTTGCGTGGCAGTAAAACGTTATCGAGCCCTTTCGGCTTGCATACGACATCGCTCTGCCAACTCTTCCTTGCTGAGGATCTGTTTTAGCGGCATTCTTGTCCTTCCGTTGCACGCTGCCGCGATTTTCAACCAGCCACCACTGCATGAAGAGGGCACGACCCTCTTCATGCGGTTATCTATTTTCACTGTGCTGGCTCGGCCCCATCGAAACCCTCTCTCCTAGAACGTGCTCCTGGCCTTTTGTCAGCCAATTAGATAAGAAAAACCACTGAGCGTAGACAATGTTATTAGTTTTCAAAGTGACAAAGGTGATCTCCTATAAACGAGGAGAATGTTTCATTGGGTTGTTCAGACAACGCGGCGGGTCATCGCCCGATGCTTGCGTCGGTGGTTACGTAAATTTGACGTCAGCAGATTGGAATGAAAACAGTTTGGAATCATTTTACCTTATAGCGCCCATGGATGGTGACAATGCAGTTAGGAAGGTATGCAGCCAAGGCTCACAGAAAGCGCAAGATTTAAAGGCTTCAAAAGCCCAAATAAGCACGAAGCATTCCAACGTTGCTGTCATACACGTATGATTTCCTCTGACGACTAAGGTGATGCGGAGTCTGCCGCTTCGTTTCAGTCGGACACTAGCGCAGTATTTGCTCTTTTGCAACGCACATTTGCGGTGCTCACCGAGCTCTGAGACTTGTCCGAATTAACCAATGTGCAGGCAAATATTTTCAAATTAACGAGAGTTTGATTGCATTCATTAATGCATACGCCTGCCAGGCACACAGGTGGAGTCTGAATGATCAGATTCTTTTCGAATTAACAAGGGTCAAATTAACAAGGTTTTACATTATGATTGCTTTGCTTAATATTCTATTTAGTACCTCTTTAAAGACTTCAGGTCAACACTGAATGAAATGGACTACACATAAAAAGGGAAAATCAGTACAATGCCACATCGTGCTCTACACAGTGGCAACTTGTTTAAGTGCAGTACCTAGGAGGGTCAGAGGTAGATGCCAGAACTGCACACAATGGCAAACTGTCTCTCCAAATTTCAGTGACAGTGCTGTGCTGTTCAAGGCACCACAGAGGCTGTGACGCCACCAAGGAAAGAAGCAGCTGCTGGTCTGCAGGAAATCCATGGCTGTCCCAGGGTATGCTCAGGAGAGACTTGCAGGCTGCCTGCAGAGAAAGCATGGATTTGTAAAAGCAGAAAATAAGAAATGAAATGCTTATACTAAATAGAACAAGCTTGTCCTAGTGTTCTGCTGTTTGCCTGGAACATTCTGGTGACATTAACTTTATTGGCACAACGGCCAAATATGGCCGAAGAGCACCATGGAAGCCCGGAACATTCAACTAACTCTTCCTGAATGCCTATCAGTTATGCAGTACAAGAATATTTCACAGACAGCAACTTAGAACATTAAGGTATGAGTCAGAGTGACCCGAAGCATTGTTTCCCAAACATGCTTCCTTAGCTTACAGGCGTTAGTGACAAATTCAGTAAAGGCCCAAGAAGCTGCTTGAGAAAACACCCTTACATGCTTGCTGTTATGTGTCTGAAAAATGCCTCGTGGTAGTGCACCTTGTGCTCATGTCAGGCATGACAAACACAGGCACAAGGAGTTTCAAGGCATTATGCCACCAGGGCAATACAATATCATGAAAAATTTTGTGTGTTCATTTATATTCTGTACAGTCGCCATTTGCTGCAAGCACTTGCTGCACATTTACTGCAGCAGGGAATGGTGATAAATAAGCCTAACGGCAGCCATTCAGGGCTGTTTCTGTGGCAATTTGAGCCCTCGTTTCGCCCACTATGCGTGTCTCTTATATGAGACTGTCAAGGGAGCCTAGTATACATTCAAGTATAAACCTCATGTAAGCAATCCTTCTCGTGACGGTGACAAGTGACCCCATGAAAATGGCTGTAGCGTCCACTCATCATCTACAAGTCTAATCCCACGCGAGCGACAACACTGAGCAATGTCTCCCCGGTGTTGCCGGTATGAGGAAAGCAAAAGGACGCCGAAACTGGCATGACACATGCTATAATAATTTAAGTTCATTTGTTTTGCTGTACAGAGCAGCATAAAATATTTCTGAAGGTCTTGCACAGGTCTTTTTATATTTGCACATGTGAAAATTCGTTTGCTCGTACCATGCGACGACCGGTAGGTACTTGACTGAAATATAGTACGCACATTGTAATTTTCCTATTGCGTAGTGCCTTAGGACTGCGACAGGAAATATAAACAAAATCGAACTAGTGGGCAGCACCGAAATACGACGCCTAGGATGCCGCCAGAGTGATACATGATGCTCCCTTTGTGCCACCTGCAGCAGGGAATGGTGGCGCGTTTAAGTTATCGCCTGTTAAAAGCAAGCAGTACGCTTCCAATGGCACTACATCCCACGCGCTGTGAAACAGATATGATGCTTAATGCAATAGGGTTGGCAGCGATAACTATAAATTCGGTATGCGACTACCTGGAAGGAGATTTGCTGGTACCGGAGTAAGAACCTTAGTGCACACAAGTGTTTTTACATGAGACGGGCGGGCGACTATTCTCGATCTCACATGCCTCGCGCTTTTTCTTGTTTACATGGGATCTAGTTGCCGGAAAACGTATCATACTATTGCAGTTTGGTGATATACTGAACGCTGATGCCGAAAGATCATGTTCTCCGGGAACGTATGAGCCCGTAAGAAATAAGCGTCGCTGCATTGGGTAATTTTTTTGTGCTGTAAAGGCATGGAGAAATCAGACATAACGTGATTGTATCAATGAGGGTCTACTGCACTAGATATGAAGTCGATGTTTTTCTACCCGACATTACTGTAAAGAGTTCCCGCAGGGAGTTCACATTCTGCAATCTTGACGAAATTCACTCAAGAAATGAATGTGTTTAATTCTTATCTGCAGCTGTATGCTTTTAGTGGTTCTATTGATGCAAGAAATGAGGTGAAACTAAATTTTCAATAGGCAGAATTAGGTGGCGCCTCAAGGAGTTAAAGCGCGGGGCTGTGCGCCGACCGCTGTGAAGCCAGGTGTACCTGCTTGCAGCAGCAACAGCAGGCATTGTTGTAATGAGGTGCTGAAGTTGTTTCAAAACGTTCGCATTTCAGTTTCTGAACACTACAGAAACAGGGCGGCGATTTGCACGTTGTGTGGACAATATAACACGCCGATACAGGCAGTCGGCCCTTGCGCAATAGCGAGCGTATGCATAGAACGCCTGTGGCGTCCGTTCAGCGTCTGCTCCAGTCCACCTTCTACTTGCACCAGCGGTGTGGTGCGTCCACTGTGGGCGCTATGTGAAGCTCTCCCATAGCGTTACAGAAGTTTCGTGACCAGATAAAAAGTATTGAAGGACCCTGCTACTAGGATGCCACTGACATTCGTTGGCTCTGCAGCAAAGCAGGGCTCGTCTGATAGTCACTGTCCACGAAGTGTTCGGAACACAGAAGGTCACAGTTTGACGGTACCCATATCGGCTGCGATGGGCGCGCAGCACGAATCCATATCCTTTGAAGCTTTGGCTCTGCTCGAAAGGTATGACACGGCTTATCTCGCCCGACAATACTTTTCTCACACCCTTGCACACAGCATAGTCATTCTCCTGCAATGTGCCAGGTGCTTCACTGATCACATTACAAAGCAGCACACAACAGAAACGGCGATATAGAAGACTTGGGTAGAAACTCCGCTTGTGAAAACAAGCATGCGGCCGCGAGCAATGGCACAGTTGAGACATCGGTTGCTGGCGGTCGGCGCCGTCCATGCAGATGGAGAGACACGGGCAATGGCTCGACACCGGTATCCAGTACGTCACTTACTCTAGCTCACGGTGCGGCTGCTACATGCGGTATTTTGCTAAAAATGCAATAAATTCATTATTTTCCACTAGTTTCTGCATGAAAACAAGGTTGTGTCAACCAATTTGAGCACCCAAGCTTTTATTTAGGCTAAAAATCTCGGCGGCAAAAGTTTTGTTCAGTATCCCTTTAAGAAAAGAATGCCATAAACGAAGAATGCATGGCATTGCATATACAGTGTTTCTTTATAGCGTTGCAAGAATATGAATACAAGTGTACTTTATATAGTATGCTGGGTCTATGTTTATGCAAGAGTTGGCTTATTCTCAAAGCACATATGATGCTTTTTTTTTTTACCTGTATGTCATCAAATTTCAAAGACTGTCGTAAGAATAGAGAGAGAATAGCACTCACATCAACATAGGTATTTTTTCTCACAGTTCCTTTCCTGCAGCCAACAATAATGGCAAGAGGTGTCACTTATGCAGGATTTTATTTCAGTTAGCAAAGAAAGTGGGAAACAACAAAAAATGGCAAGGACTATGTATAGTCCTCTTGCAAATAAGATGAGCTATGGAATAAAAATTGAAATATTCTTATTCAGGAACCGGAGGTGGGCCCCATCTCATGATTCACAAACTTCTAACAAGAATGCCACCGAGCAAATAATTCACAAGGATTATAATGATATAAATTGAATGTCATCACAAGATAAGTCACCACTGTGTTGAGTGTTTCAACGATCACTGAACGGAATACTGAATGCTTTAGGCTTGTACGCCTGCATCCATTATAAAATCTCACATCTTATTAATCTACAGTGGAATCTTGATGATACGAATCTCACGGGGTCACGAAAAATATTCGTATTAGCCGAAATTCGTATCATCGAAACACAATTAAAACTAGCTAAATTATGGGGGGACGCGGGGATCAGATGGCGAAAATCGCGAGAAAGATAGATTTTTGAAAACCGCATGTTTCAGTATCTGCAACGCCTAATCTACGCTGTACCAAAATGGTCCGGCTGAAAATGCACTAAAAGTGGCCGAAAAGATTAATTCGTCAGTGCGGAGGGCGAGAAAACAGCTTTAAATCGCGCGAAATCACTGCAGTTCACGGAGACATATCTCGTATTTCCCCCACCGAGCGCTGCCATCTCGGTATCGTTCGAAAGCTCAAAGTTTCGCCGTTCCGCTTCTCAATTCATCCGTCGTCGCAATCTTGTAACAAACGCACAAACACAAAAGAAACGCGGGTCTGTGATAGGTAGTCACATGGGCCCTCCGATGAAAGCGGGCCTCCAATTGGATGCCGTGCTGAAAGGCGTCTCTCCATTGGTTGCTGCTGTGGCAGGGGCAAGATGGCAACCGCAGTTGTCTGCTTCGTAAACCACACCGGCGTCTTCACTTGACACGCAGAATTCGGATTACTGAGAGCTCCCAGGTTAGTGATGGATCGTCGCTCGTTGGAGATGAAATTTTGGACGAAGCACACCTTCGGAATACGGAAGCGCAAGCCTCCTACGGCAAGAAAAATACGGCTATTAGCGGGAGAAGCGGAGGAGCACCCGACTGAACGTGCCACGCTACCTTGCACCGTGTGACTCCAGCACCGAAACTGACAATCATCCTGTGCCATCGGCACCGATAACGCAGCCGACGGAAGACGCGCCAACGGAGGCTCCTGCGCCTCGGCATAAGGCTGCGCGACTCAGTGTAGATCGTATCTCGGTAGACATAGCTCGCTGCGACTCAACATAGCTCGCTGCAAACACAAAGAATGCGGTCCGAAACATGGCAGCCACTCTGTCCGATGGGCCGCCGAAAAGGAGGAAAAGCACAAAAGCAACAAAAGCGCCACCGCTTCAAACTCTTCGCGCCCAGTCGCGGCATCCGAGCTATCCAGTGTCGCGTCCACGCGTCCACACCAAAAGAGAAAGAGAGAAAGCGCGTGACTGCGCGCTGTTCTCTTTCGCGGCCGTCGGTGGGGTGACGTTTGTTCGTATCAACCGACGCAGGTCGAAAATCGATTCGTAACAACCGTTCTCTAGCACGTTGCAAAGTAATGGGGCTCAGCCGGGACCACAGGAAAATTCGTATCATCCGGAAATTCGTATTAGCCGTGATCGTATCATCGATATTCCACTGTATATGAATTATTATATGAGCACCACGTGCACCTGTCAAAGCATCAGCAAATGCCTTTCCCGTTACCTGCCAAATTCAGGTTAAACAATTTAATAGTAAAAACACCTTCCAAACAAAGAATAATAGCCAATATAAAGTTCAGCTTTTCCATACGAAAACTGAGCCGGCCTGTATAAAGTTTCATTTGACCATTCAATATAAGCATTTTTGTTTTAAGAACTTCCAAACTATACTACGCCTCTATGGACCTGCATCGAGTTTTGCTCCCATAAAGCACACTTTATAAAGTACCCTTTCACCATGCAGTTACATTGCGAAAAGACTACTGGATACCAAAAATCAATCAAATCTGGCTGGTAATCTTTTTCTTAGGCTATAATGGGTTGACCAACTTGTAAAGGAAGCATGTGTGCATACACAGAACTTGCCACCAAGCTTGCCATTGTTCAAGCAAGACACCACGGTCACAATTTGGACACCAATTTGGACTAAGCTAGCCTGAAAGACCCATAAAATTCCCTCACTTCCACACACTTTCGCAAGTCTCAAGTAAAGAGTGACTGCACGGTGATTGCCCTGCGTGCCCTATCTAGTGACTGGCCTGTGTTTCGTTGTTAACTGGTAAATAGCTGAAATGTTCCACAACACCAAGCCCCATCCTTCATTAATTTAACAACTCAATGCTGTGGCGAAGTCCACGACATATTGTGATTGTTGCCAACATTACAAATCAACAATTAATCAATCAATCAATATTTCTCAATCACACTGCCTTGACCACAAGCATTTCCTAGTCAAAATCTGTCAAGAATGCACCTGAGCCTCTTCTGTGTCCCAGGTGGCCTGGTAGGTCTGTGCCAAACTGGAGAGCACAGCCTCTTTCGGAAGCAAGCCAGTCTCCAGCCGCTGGACACACAGTGCTGCTGCTTTCCGCAGGGTTGCCAAAGAGACTTTGCTACTGTGCACTGCAAGAAATGTCAGATGTGCGGGTATGTTAAAAAAGAAAAGAAAATGGAAGGTGGGAGGGGGTACATCTGGCTCACAATGGTCATCATGAAGCATGCAATATCTCATTGCTAGACAAAATGCATGGCCAACATAAAACTCCTACATGCACATTTTATTCTAAACTACCATTGGCAAACATGCTTCGAACCATACTGGACAGTGAATTGCCGTATGCATGGTGAAAAAGAAGAAAAAGCATAACTGCAATGAAGCAAAGAAAATAAATGTGCAATAAAATGAACCATATCTGCACTCTTCCACGTAGAAGTGCCGGCTTTTTCACAATTCCAAACTTAGACATGCTTTCACCCTTACCAGATGTCTTTGCCAGTGCAAAATGAGACTCAAGAAATGGTCCACTGGCTTGAGGAAGGGCTAGCCCCGCTGAAGCCAGAAGACTGTGGCCGTCCCAAAGGTCAACACAGCCATTGTCATCCTAAACACATGAAAAAAAAAGAAATAGAAAGAAAGAAAGAAAAGAAATATTTACATTACACTGAAAAGTCAAAAGTTTTCTACAATGAAGCACTTTGGCACAAAGCTTCCCAAAACAACAAATTTGACACTAACGAAAGCTGAGGAAACCCAATACTGTTTAATGCATAGCTCAGATTTTCCCATTATCTTTTTTGTCACCTCCTGTGATGTGACACTTGAGAAGAGCATGCTACATACAGTTTGCTAAGAAGCAGGTGAGTGAATCAGAGAACTAGGCAGAGGGACACCTGTGCAGACGAAAGTATTCCCCTTGTGTAACTGAGATGGCCTATGCATTTCAGTTAAAATAACTGAGCCCTAGACACATTCATTTCTACCGGAAACACAGTGCAAACACAAGGTACTTTCACACAAATTACATTGTTCATGTGGCCTTAGCTTGTATTAAGCATTGCTTATAAAAAAAAAACAAAAAAAAAAAAACATTATAAGTGTGTCTGCCTATTCAATGACAGTGTTAGATGTTTTACCTAGATGAAAGCTTTTTATTAATTCCGATCTCAATTTGAAAATGCTTGTGCAGCACCTATATTTAACAAATTATTCAGTTATGAACAAAATGTTTTATTCAGAGAGGTCACATAAGACTGGCATTTGTCAAATACTATTCCTGACCCTTTCAACTGCTGCTTGAAAGGCTAAGATAAAAAGAAGCACATATGAATTATCATAAGCTAAAGCGGCACACTTGGAAGCTACTTTACCTCTCCCGGCACGAATATCTCCACAACTCGGTTCCTCATTGCCCTTGAAATTTCTCCGTTCTTCGGATCCATGGTCATAATAAGCCTGCAATGACAAACATGAGAACGGGATTTGAATTTAAAAGAATGACTAGGCACCTCTGTCACCTGCTTCCACACAGGAAAAAGTCAGCAGAACGTTGACATTGCAATGTCACAGCCTGATAAACTGCATTTAACTAGTATGTGCCAAGGAAGAAATTAGGGCAAGTTATTGAAAGCAAGGTTCTGAGAGTTGGTGGACATAAAATAGGGGAAAAAAGAAATGATGACCTCCTCATGACTGTATTCACGAAAAGCAGTGCATCTGCCCACCTTGTTATCTTTTCCGCCTTGTGCGTGCTCCCCATGAGTGAAAATAAGTAATAAGGGGTTCTGACCGAAGAAAGATGTTCTGGCTTCCCTAACGGGAGCCTTGTTCATAGTAAAATTCAGGAAAAAGCTCTGCATCCTCAAATTCATTGTGAATAAGGTCCCCATTAGAGAAGCCGAAACATCCTTCTATTCATTTTATTTTGTGGTCGGTGTCCTTTATTACTTAATTTCATGATACTTCCTGATCAGACAAGCTTTCAACAAAACCTTGTTTTTGCTCTCCAAGAATGTTACTGCAAGCATGAAATATAATATTCTCCAAGGCTGCAGAAGCACTATCACGCAAAGATAAAGGAAAGCAATGTTACAAAAGCCACCTGAAGTCTGGGTGTGGCTTGATGATACGAAGGGCTTCACCAACAACACCCTGCTCTGTCAGAGGAAGCACGCCTCCAGGTTCCAGCAGGCCATTCAGACGGTCAAGCACAGAAGCCCTGCATTGCAGTCAGAGTTGCAAACGTTACTTTCAGAATATAAATGAGCGGGTTAAATGTCATTATTACAAATTAAAATGAGAATATAAAATGCCCAATAAAGCAATTATCATCAGTTAAAACAGAAAAAAAAGGATGCAGTAAAGAAAACAATTAGTAGAGTCTGCGCTGCATAAGTAGTGCTTTGCACAAAAGTTATACAGTCAAAGGGTTTGCATGAAGCTATAGCAAATACTACCATACATATTGTGGGGAAAGGACACAATATTCCTTTTTATAGTTTTTTTTTCTCGTGTACGCCGCAATTTGTGGACTCAGCACATTCGAATGTTTGAAGAAATTGGAAACCAAAGTGAAGAAGACGAGCTGAGGGCAGGTGGCAAGGGAGCTGCAAGAAAGAAAAGAAAAAAAAAAAAGAAAAAAGTGCTACATGAAGAACGTGCGGAGGAGCTCGAGCGGCGAAGCCATGGTGGTAGCAGAACAAGTGCGACGCTTGGGAAGAAAAGCTCCTGCCGTCGCTCCTGCTGCGGCCGAGTGAGACAAAAAAGAAAGAAAGTCATAAATATGGGACGTTATTGCATTATCACATGAAATAAGGCTTGAGTCGTACAATGTGCACAATCTCAGAGTGGTGCTTTTGTCGCTGGGGTGATATGGCACTATCCGGGAGAAGCTCGTACTTCACGTCACTACACAACACAGCCCTTTGTAGCAGTAGCGCACCCAGGATCTCTGCCAGGGGGGGGGGTTGCATTTTTGTGGTGGGGGGGGGGGAGGGGGTAAGCAAGCACTTTGCATACTACGCAATTTCCTTGCTTTAGACAGAGGAATCCAACACCAAATAAAATGCCTAATAATTGTAATAATATAATGACGCCAAGGATGATGGCGATGTTTATTTCTTCAGCATTTTACTCAAAGTAATTTACAAGACAGTGATAGAGTGTTTTTTGCTAATGAGGAAAATTCGACCTCAAGCCACGTCCTGAATTTTAATGGCAATGTGAACAGAGCACTGAAGCTACACGTTGGACTGGTGGGGCTGGGCGCATAGGGGGGAGTTAACTCGGCCTCAGGGGGGGGCGGGTGTTACAACACCCGAACCCCCCCCCCCCCCCCCTCCGGTCGGTCGGTGCGCCACTGCTTTGTAGGGTCCAAAGTAGCGACTGAGCTGACAACCCTTGGCGGGGAACCAGCATTCACACCCAAACTTGATCGGGGTGGTACTCAACTTGACCATGGCGAAGATTGTAGTGTGCACCTGCACCTGCACTTGCAGCATGCACCTGCACTCTGCTGCTGCGTGATGTCTAGGCGTGCCAATTGGCGAGCTTCTACGGTGTACTGCGTAATTTGCTAAGCGTCAGAGGTAAACAACGCGTCGTAATCATGAGGAAGCATCGCAACCAGCATGGTCTGAACCTCACGTCCGTAGACAAAACGTAACAGCGTGAATGGTGTTGTTTCCTGGATGGAAGTGTTGTACGCAAACGTTACACACGGCAGGACCTGATCCCACGTCTTGTCCTGTAGATCTGCGTACATGGATAACATGTCCGCGATGGTTTTGTCCAATCGTTCTGTCAACCCGTTGGTCTGCGGATGATACGCAGTGGTCTTGCGATGGCTCGTGTGGCTTAGCTTGAATACGTCGTCAATCAGCTGGGCCGAGAAAGCTGTGCCTCTGTCAGTGATCACGCACGACAGGGCGCCATGTCGAAAAACGATCTAGTCTATAAAAAACTGGGCAACATCGGCAGCCGTAGAGCGTTGTAGAGCCCTTGTCTTGGTGTATCTCGTTATGTAGTCTGTGGCAACTATGATCCACTTGTTCTCAGCGGATGAAAATGGAAAAGGCCCGAGTAAGTCCATTGCTATTTGATCGAATGGTGCCCTAGGTAGTGCGATCGGTTGCAGCAGCCCTGCGGGGATTTGCAGCGTTGACATTCACGATAACTTTTTACGTAGTGTTTTACTGATGCAGAAAGTTTGGGCCAGTAGAACGCCTGTCGAACTTCGGCAAGAGTTCGTGAGGAACCCAAGTGACCAGATGTGCAACACTATTATACCTAGCCTTATCATTACGTTATGTCAACAAATCTTGCTCTGTGTCATGACATCAAGGTAATATCAACAATGTCAAGTCCACATTTTGAGACAAGTATGAAATTATATATCTTATAAGTGCCTCAACTTTAACCCTTTGAAGGTTTTTGCCGTATCTGTATGGCGGCGGTTTTCTGTCCCGCAAGGTCTTTGCCGTACGGGTACGGTTTCGATCCTCCGTTTGAAATTTCGCGTCATAATGACGATGCATGCTTACCGGGAGGTGCTGCCACCTTTTAGGACTTACAAGAAGCGTTTGACATTTGTGCTACCTTCTTGCGGAGATAAACAGAACTGATTTCTAGTTTCAGCGCGTGCGTCGCGCAGACTGCGGCAACACCCCTTTCGCGGTTTCGGTTGCGCCGCGTGATCGCAACGGAGGCGAGCCAAACGTGAGTTTTCCTCTGTCGGCACTCTCTTGCAGGGGCGGCGGAAGTTGATTTCTATCTTGATTGGCGCTGCTCTTAGCTTGTTTATCACCGTCGCTCACGAGGTATTCTCGCTCTCTGCGGCAACGCGCTTTCGGTGCCGCCGTGTGATCGCAACGGAGGCGCGCGAAACGTGAGTTTTCTCTCTGTCGGCACTGTCTTGCAGTGGCGCTGAAGTTGATTTCTATCTTGATTGGCACTGTCTTAGCTTGTTTATCAGCGCCGCTCACGAGGTATTCCTGCTCTTTGCAGCAACGCGCTTACGCGGTTTCGGTTGCGCCGCGTGATCGCAACGGAGGCGCGCCAAACTTGAGTTTTCTCTCTGTCGGCACTCTCTTGCAGGGGTGGCGGAAGTTGATTTCTATCTTGATTGGCGCTGTCTTAGCTTGTTTATCAGCGCCGATCACGAGGTATTCTCGCTCTCTGCGGCAACGCGCTACGACTGACAGCGCGCCACTTTCCAGAGAGGGTGCCTCAGACCTCTGCCCAAGGCAGCCGCATGCAGAGAAGATGTCATCTGTGTGCGAAAACAACTCGTCGCCTCAAGAGGAGAACAGACACGCATTTTTGGTGTGCAGACTGCGATAAGGCGCTGTGCGTAGAACCGTGTTTCAAGGAATACCACACCCTGAAATATTATTGAACATTTGGAGTTCTGAGTGATGCCGACATCAAAATACTATTTCTAATTTTTTTTCACTATTTATTCCAGACTTTATACATTTTGTACATTCAATATCCGCAATAAAGTAATTTGACCATCTGGGAAAGCTTTTTTTCAAAATAATTCGACCTTCAAAGGGTTAATACTTGCTAAATGTGAGGAGAGTGCGCTAAAATTTCTACAACTGAGAAAGTATGTGTCAGTGCTCCTTTAGGCGATTAAGTGACCATCAAATCACACAAGCTTTCCCATACGTGCATTGGTGGATGCACAGATAAAATTGCACAAATGGGAAGGATTTTTTAGAAAAAGAGATAATGTGCCTTGCACTTTTCAACTCACAACACAAATGGTCGTTGCAAAATGTGCACTGACTCTCACCAGCTCACATGTTTAAAAGTGGACCTGCCAAGGCTGAAACACTCACGTGCATAGGTTGACATTTTTCAGCATGAGCCAGTGGCCTTGCTGCAGGCTCGTCACCAACACGCTGTCTTGCCACTCAAAGCACCCACTGACAGTCCCAGGCATGTTGGCAGCCTTTTCAAGTTGCTCAAGCTCTTTCAATGTAAATTTCCAGCCTGTAATTAAACAAAGAAGCGTCATGTTACAGCAGCCACCTAGCCCATCTTTTCAAAACCTATAAGAAGAGAAAAGCACATTACAAGCAACCTGTGAAATGCCTGTGCAACTCTGAACAGTGGCCAGTGCTTCCATAAGAGTAAGCCTCCTTAATCAGAACTTCCAATGAATAATGAATCTAACCACTGGAATGGCATGCTCCAATTCAATTCCTCTAGTAAGCCAAACGCTGTGTTATTTCAACCTTTCATTGTCTCCTGAAGTTTCTGGTGCACTGCCAAAGAACAAATGTCCCCTACAGCATGAAGGCCTCTCCCAGCAATCTTCAGGGCCTGCCACCTAACCCTTCCATGACACAAGAACCTAGTGCTCCATCCTCAACAACAGATCACACGAGCTAGAGGTCGTCAAAAATAAAAGTTTCTTTCTCTCTCTCAAATTAACTTTGTCTAGTGTCCTACGATTCCATGCCACTTATGGATGATTCCATTTGTCAGCTCATTCGTCATAGCAACAACCACCAGGAGCACACATCTGCTTAGGTGCTGTTTAAAGGGTGCTAACACGAAAACTATAGAATTACCAGCACTGCGGCTCAGTGGTATATACTACTCATTTATAACAAATTTAATCAAAGTGAAATTTCGTTGCAACTGGCCTTCAAAGAGCTATCTGCAATCCTTAGTTAATGAGTATTGCAAATTTTATCACCCCCTCCTTCAGACATGCACACAGACAAAAAGATAATGTGTTTTTAAAGACATCCTGGCACAGCATCGTAAGGCAGAACATTCCACTCACCTCTGGACTCGAGGACGTTGCCAAGAACATGTCGGAGGCGCTTCAGGCCCTTTAGCACATCATCGAGCTGTGCCACGTCTCTTGGCATAATCTGATGTAGTTGATGCCGCAGTTTCAGCAGTTCCTCCATGTCACAATCCATCAGTCTTTCAGATGCCTGTTTGAGGAGCTTGTCAAACTGACTGTCCACAGATGAAAGCAAGTATTTGAACCTCTTTACCAGGTCCACCTGCATGGAAAGTAAGCCATCCTTAATTAGCACTCCTAGGGACACTGACAAGTCAGTCAATTTCAAGTAGTGCACATACTTTTTTAGCCCACAGAAACACACTAGAATGCAATAAACAGAATAGCCAACATGAAAACTTCGATATGCCAATGCAAGACTGAAAATTACGTAAAAAACTTGCTCATGTCTCGTTCACTGCCCCTTCATTAGTAGAGGCCAACTGCCATTCATTCTCCACAGAAGTCAATCGAAAAGGTGCCATCATATTTGGCTGTCTTTGTCAATGCGGTCAATTCAGAAGAACACATTCATTTTTGCATATCTTCATTGAGTTTTGCTGTGCTTCGCTCAGCGTCTTCACGGGCAGAAATTAAATGCACCGAGCGAGAGTGCCAAGGATTCCAAGCAGGCAAACAACTAAGCAATACATTGCACTCACTGCTACCAATTGGCTCATCAAGGAGGCTGCAAAAGAGCATGTATGATGAGCGGAGGCATATTTAAATCATAATGGCACAGCAGAATGAATTTCATAAACCGAGCAAAAATAACATGTAGTCTTCTATGAAGGCAGAGGGAATGAAAAGATGAGTTGCTTGGTAAAAATATTTCTTGAGTTAAAATTTAAAACTAAACTCATATGACGAATATTTAAAAGTGAGCCTACATTCCTAATGAACATTAAGAATTGGAACAATTATGTTTGGATGACTGAAGATTTCAAAACAAGGACCTATATGCGTTTACCTAGCAAATGCACATGATGAATAGCATTCATATAGTATTTTGAAGGGGGAAAAAATAAGACGAACTTAACTATTTACAATGACAGTGAAGTAACTTTGGCTGCTTCAGGACCACAAATATACTGACTTGCACCTGACATCCTGTAATGGTACTAGAAAGATTTTCTATTTGGCCTTCAATAATATGAAACCTTCACTAACTGAAACTAACATGCCTCAATATTTCAGCCAAGTCGAAAGGTTGTCCCAGTGCAGATAGAGCCCCTCCCCTATTGTCCTATGTATTTCCCTCACTTATACAGAAAAATATCCCCCGTAAACTCCAGATACTCTCAACAGCTTGCTTGACAAGGCTGCTATGAATAGATAACTCTCGCTCCGAAGAAAGCTTCATAGTGCAGGACGACGACAACAACAAAATAAAAAAAGAGAAAATAAGAAACATGACTGTTGGGCATGCATTATGTTTCCCTCTGAGCAGGAGGAAAAAGCTGCACATGATCGCAGCAAGCAGGAAACCAAAGGTGGAAAAGTACAAGACGTAGAGTTCATCTAGATGGCACAGATGCGAACACTGTTAAAGAGTTGTTATGTGACGAAAAAAAAATGTTATTTTTTACCCTCGTCCTGGCAATGCTTCCATTATAAATTTTATCAGCATTTGATGGCAAAATGCTAAATTGGGATGTGCAATGATTGCGCAGCCCCATGATGTGCAATGATTGCACACTAGAGATGCACAAGAAGCAGCAAGATTGGCAGTGAGCTATTAAGTGTCTCCAAGCGAAGTCTGGACATTGATGTCGAAGTGAAGCCAGTGCTGCAACATCATTTGAACTCAAGTTTCATGCTTAAAAGAGGCAAGCATACAAAACATGGACACAAGACCAAGCTTTCCATTTGAATACATCATGCTGGATGCCATGAAGTGTCAAGCATTGAAAAAGGGATAGTAATGAGCAACACTATGCCAGTTTAGACTGGTTAAGTAATTATTTAGGATGTATTTTCATTTTGCTGTCAGAAAAGTGCTTATTATTCATAAAAAAACCAAAGGCCAAGCTTTCCTTTATCAAATTTCATGCCCAAACCTCTGTGCCAGTAAGTTGGTCTGATGTCAAAGGCTTCAAAGTATTTTTTTCGTAGTTAGTTTTAGAGTACAAAACTTCTTGAAACTTGTAGCGTGAAGCCTTTGGTTTTTCTAAAATGCAATACAGGCCTCCACTGCTGATCAGTTCATCAGACCAAACAGATGCTGTCAAAATACAAGATGTCACAGTGAGCTGGTGTAGGATCTTGAAGACATTACCACCCTTCTTTCCTTTTGGCCTCTTCCTCTCATGGTGAAGATGGGCGTTTTACCATTACGGGAGCATAACTTATGAATATTGCTTAACTTACTATTCCTCTTTAGTGTCCCTTTATTTGTATACAGCAGCTGCACTTCATTACCCAGGCAGCTTTTTAACCAACAAATTCATAAAAAAATAATAATCAATGTAAAGTCATTGAAACTAAAAGATACAATACCTAGTACTGCCCACAGGACTAATGATATGGCAGCCAAATGCAATGTAGGACCGAATGAGAAGTAAAATAACATGCCCTTTCATTTTTGCCATTTTATCCTTAACTAGTGCAGCTATTGTTCTTTGTTGGTATGCAAATGAACTTAAAGCTACAGAAAAACCCGAAAACAATGGTAGTACACAAATGCTATTAAAATAGAGAGCGAGTCGTTTTTATATTATGCAATGGCATATAATCATCACTCAAAACAACTTACAAGATAAAGAAATGTATGTGAACATCTGTTTCTTGCACAAAAGGGCGCAGATAACTGCACATAAACAGCAGGTGGTAAAAAGCGGCTAAATTTAATGAGGATCAGCATGAAAACTTGTTTTTAAAAAAAGAAGAAAAAAATCTTGGAAAGGAAAGGAGCGGGGTCACGATTATCAGACCGCTCATATAACCTCCCCCTTCAAACAGGTTCTACTGGAGAGCACCCGTGTCGAACAGAGAAACCAGCTTTACATGAGAAAATGAGCACGGCGTTTCCAGTCGTGGATGAATACGTCGTTGCTTAACCTTCAAGCAAATGCTTTTATAGGCTCAAAGGAAATACTGGCGCAGTTGACGTGCGGGCCGCTTGTGCAAAACACGCAGTCAGCGGCCGAAGCAATGATACTCGTCTCAGTGTTTTCGTGTGTTTCCTATCGAGCCCCGGCAACATTTATCCGGCCGGAGCGTGCATTACGCGTAGCGAGCCCCGACCGGAGCGCCGGCGAGACACGCAGACTCAAACGATAGACAGAAAAAGAAAAAAAAAAATCGAAAGCGCTCGAGAAGGTGCGAGAAAGAGGAGAGCACCCGTCTAGCCACCGTAGCAGCGGGATGAAGCCATCACTTCTGTGCGACACGTTCCTCGATAACGCTTGCCGCAACCGCCGCCAGGGGACTCCATCCCGCCCTTCCCCAGCGACCCGCGCAGGGAGAGCGGCGCGCATGGCTGCCGCGAGGAGAGGAGCGGTGTGACCAGCGTGGCGTCGAGTAACGGGAGCTCGGCGTGCTCGGGCCCGTGGGCCGGGCCCTGGGCGGGCGGCGCAGCAGCCGAAGCGGCGTTGCTGCTAGCGCTCGCCGCCCTCGGCATGGGCACCAACTGCCTGCTCATGGGCCAGGTGGCCGCCCGCCGCCGCGGCTGGGCGCAGGGCCTGCTCTTCCATCAGGGCCTCGTCGACTGCACGCGCGCCGGTCTACTGCTACCGCTAGGCCTAGCCCTACTCCTGTGCCAGCGGGCGCCGCCGCGGTGCCCCGTGCTTGAGTCGGCCTTTCTGCTGCTCGTCACCGTCTCCACAGTGAACCTGCTCACGTGGGTGCTCAGCGACGGCGGCCCGGACTCGCCGCAGTGCCTCGCGCTCGCGCTCTTCCTCGTGTGGTTCGCGTCGGTCACCGTCCAGCTGGGACCGACGTTCCTGGCGGGCGCCCGCGCCGCGCACCTCTGCCCCGTGCAGCCAGGACCGCACTACGTGCTCGGCCTGCTCTGGGTAGGCGTCAACGCGTTCTGCGTGCTCCTCACCGCCATGCACCTGCGGCGGCTGCACCGGGACCTGTGCCGCTCCAAGGTGGAGGCCGCGCGCGTCGCCTCGCTGGTCACCGCGATGATGGTCTCCGCACCAGGTGACCGGACCATGCAGGTGCGTGCCACGTCTCGCCATCGTTGGCTGCGCTTCCCTCTGGCACGCGATGGCGGGACACTCACGATATACGTTGCTCGACAACACCGCACCGCCTCCTCTCACGCTACACCGACGGGCAGTCGCCCGACTCGAGAAGCTCTCTCCCGCATGCATAAAAGCATGTGCGGCAAATAACGCTTCCAACAACTAGCGGGGCAAAAAGCTCGACATGACGCAGAGATTAAAATACAAAGAAATCTCAGCCAGCGGGGCAGTCACACACGAGAGTGAGGGGAGGTCAGCGTAGAGACAACGCGTTAAAGGCGCATTAAAGATGGGCAGAGTCGCCCGCTGCGTCGGCGGACTCAATATCGGCGGCTCGATCCGCTGCATGAATCCACATTTAGAGAGGAGCTCAACCCGACAACTACATATGCATAATCTCTCTGTAAATGAGGCTTGCCTGTTTGCACTGAGGTTAAAGGTAAGCGCTTTTCTTAAAGGACTACGTGGAGCGCCAGGAGCGGTGGGGACTGCGGCGGCTGCGCGCCTTCGGTCTGCTGCTGGCTGCCTACATGCTATTCTGGGGGCCCCTGTTTGTGGTGACGCTCGTTCAGCCCAAGGCACCCCTACCGCACCAGGTTGCCATGCATGTGGCTTTTGTGCATGCCACGGTCAACCCTGCACTGCTTCTCGTGCTAGACACAGACCCACGGGGCTCCCCTGGTGCGACACCCCTGCAGCTGCCCATTGACCAGATGGTGCCTTTGTAAGTATGCACACTCCTCACTGGGCCTTCTTTAGATTCGCAAGCTTAGAAGTTGAGGTTCTACACATTTTCCAATGCAATGCAGTGATTGCACATGTGTGAACAGTGAAGTCTAAGGTTTGACGAAAACTCGTCTGGCGAGGAAGGAACATGGCTGAATAAACGTACACTCGCCAACTGAAAAAAAAAAAAAACCAACATATTGATGTTTCGGCACCCAATACGGGTGCCTTGTTCACAATGAACGAATGCATGATGGTCTTTATTATGTACGCATCGGAAGATGTAATGCGCTTGCGTACAACTCAGAGAGGGGTCCCCATGTCCGGTTTATCAGGATGATAAATTTTTCTCTCTCTTGGTGATGGAAGCCGAATGCCAGTTAATACTGTGTCCAGTCTTTTCATGATGCTCTGCCAGGGCACTGCAAACCATGTGTCCTTTGGCTATATCATTGCGGTGCTGCTGTAGCCTTCTTTTAACCCTTTGCGGTCCGTTGTCGGGCACCACCCGACAAGGGTGTTCGGGGGTTAAATTTCGCGGTTTTTATGACTGCGATTCATGCGCATTCTTTGAATACACGATGCGCCGTCTCTTTAGGGATAAATAAACTTTCTTTGTTGAAGTTTACTTCTCTTTGCACTAGGGTGCAGCACAATGTTCAGCACGGCTTCTGGATACCCGAGCGTTCTCACTTGCGCGCGCAACCGCACGTTCGCGCTGTTCGCTGAGAAGCATGACCACATTTTCACCGCGTGCGTTTTATGGTGGTACATTTAGTGAAAGCCCCCTTGTAGGGGTTTCCATTTTCAATAGCTTTATTTTGAGGCGCACACAGCTGCAGAATCATGGTGAGAAAGAACAGCGACACCTGCAGTACCGCCGCAACCTCATTATACAGCTGGTGGGTGACGTGAGGGCTAGAGCCAAAAAGCGAGGCTCGTCTGCACGGAAGGAGTGCGAGGAAAGGCTAGATGGGAGGATCCATTTCATCTACAAGCTCCCAGGCCGAAGCAGCAAGGACTGTGTTGCTTGTAGCGATCGAAAAACAAACGGAGGCAGGAGAGAAACTGTGTGTTTCTGCAAAACCTGCCTAACAACCCTGGCCTACACCCAGGAGAATACTTCGAGCGGTATCACACGCTGCTCAAATATCGGTAGAGGAGTTGCCTGCAGAATGAAAGAGAAAAATAAATATCCTGTGAGTTTTTCTTCCACAGTTGGTGGTTTTGTTAGCGGCGCCACAAACTAGCAAAACAGTTTCGGACCGGAACAGCTGGAAAGTGGGTAAACGTTTCGGACCGCAAAGGGTTAAAGTTCCCCGTCTCGCCTACGTAGCACTCCTGCCAGTCCTGGCAAGGAATTTTGTAGATGACAGTGAGATATTTTTCTTTTTTGAGGCAGTCTTTGACTGACGAGTTGTTTCAGCTAGCTTGAAGGAATGTGGCAGATTTGTACATCATAATCTTTGAAAATTCTTGACATTGACTCGCTCACGCCTCATGCATAGGGGAGAGACGCCCTTTTCCTAGTTCTCATCGGCCTGACAGGGGGTTCAGCTGCACGCTTTTCTTCAGTCTTTATGAACTCGCCGGCGTAGCCATTGGGTGCGTTAAGTTAGCGCGCTCCGAACTCCAAAGGAGCATGCTCAAGTGCTATGCCTTCGGAGCTTAACTTAACGTCATTTTTCCGGAAGCCGTAGCAGGCGCGCGCTCTCGCGCACCGTTTCCGCGCAAGTTATAAACTTCAAAAAAGATTTTTGAAGTTTATAACTAATCACACTGGTAGGCACTCCCGAACTGCATAACATGTACGCACCGGCAGCTATTTTTCTGGAATGCATATGCACTGTGGTTATTTGCCAGGCGAATGTGAACTGTGTCACTTGACATCAGCATAAATACATAGCAAACGGCATATGTTCGTTAATTGACCACTTCTAATTTTGTGGCTCAGGGTGGTCAGGTAGGCGAATACAGTATTAGTGAGCTTTTTGCACTGGCAGATAGTGCTAACTTAGTCTCATTCTGCCTGACGCGGAGGCAGAGTTATCACACGGTCATTTCTTCTCTGCTACTTCACACCAGAACTAAAACAGCGCTTGGCCAGGCCCACGGACCCTGCCAGCAGACTATGTAGCCTGCAAACTGTAAATTTCTTGATATTTGTCCTTGTGTAATACCTTGTGTTTGATATCTATCCAGGCCTGACAAAGACATCGAAGCAGTCGTGGTTCCCTTTCTTGACATGAATGTATTATCGCAAAAAGTAGTTGCAGGGGCATCAACATGCAAACAGCGTAACGTACTTTGCTGCTATTTACCATGCATAAACAGCATGCACCCATATTTTATGCATCCAGAGTTCATAAGCATGGCAAGCATTCAATTGTGGCTCATACGTGTTCTGCATCGAAGGCACAGTTTGGGGGTGCCTGCCAATAAGATTAGGTGTGGATTTCAAAAATGTTTTTTCTCACATTAAAAAACATTTACTTGCATCGAAATTTCGAGATCACAAGCTGAAAGGTTGGTGCGTAGAATGAGCTATCTCACATAATTTTATCTGGAGGGTCTTGATGCTTAATTTAGGTGTGAACATCATCGGGAAGTGGCTTTATGCCAAATTTGGAAGTAATATTCTGGAAAAGTATTTGATTTCATAGTTAAAAGATTATTTTTAGCTGAAACTATAGCAACGAGAAAGAATTTAAAAGGTATTCTGGCTGACACATTAACAATGTTTATGAAAATAATTTCTGAAAATGCAATTTTTTCATTTTTACAAAGCCAATTAACAGCGGTAAATTCTCAACTGTGTTCACCTATGACGTCATATGAAAGAACCACGCTAGTACAATATTCAAAAATAAGATTTGTCATGGTACCTAGTTTCACCTCTGATTTAAAAAAAATTGCCTCCAACCAACTTTTGCTTCGCCAAAACTTCAAAGAACGCTTACGCCATCAAAAAAAAAATTTTTTTTTTCGTGAAAAATACTTCTGTGAAACTTCATTCATACCGTCACCAACTAACCTGATTTTTTCCATGAGAATCGAAGATCGTCGATTTTTGGGTGTGGGATGTTTCGCGTGAAATAAAGCAGCACGGTTATGAGAGTGCAGTGCAGATCGCATCGAGATCAATGCATTGGCGTGGTTCACAAAGGTTCGAGATATGTGTGCGTTACGCCACGCAGCGCCCTAGATCATAGACGCCATGGCTGATTGCGCTTAGTGCTCGCAGTGATTATCAGATGGAATCCACAAAAACGAGAACAAGAGTATAAAATGTTATGGGTACCGTATTTACTTGAATAATGTACATACTTCCCTAAAAATATGCACTAAGAATATGCAATAAAAAAAAAAGAATATGCGTTCATTATGCGAGGTAAAATTTTGAGCGGATTTTTTACTGCGGCCACCTCTAAAAAAGTGCAAGTTTTGCCCAAAATGCGAACCATCGATTGCAATAGCAAATGCATAGACAGCTAGACAGTTATACGAAGTGAGGTTAGTAGTTTTATTGGCCGTATAAAGATGCAAACATTCGCTAACTATGTAACTTAACAAGCATGGTGTTAGCGCACACAGGCAAACATAACACATCACACTCGATGACCACGTACACTCGCTGTCAAAACGCTGGCGTGAGCAAGCGCGACTGCGACAGCAAGCGAAGTGACCTTCATGCTGTGTATCGCTTCAACGCAAACTGAGCGGTTTGCGGCAATTAAGCCGCAATCGTCGGCGCTGACGGCAAAAATGTGCCTGGAGTGTCCATATCGCAATAAAAGTACAAAACACACGGTACGATTTGGCATCCGATACAACTATAATCGCCGGACACCTTACCAGATGCCGAATCGTATCGTGTCTCTCCTACTTCATGTCATCAAGTTCAGGGTATGTTTAATATGCGAGTAAATATGATATTCATCCTGGAATAAAAGTCACAATTTTGACAGAAAGGTGGAGCATTGATGGTGACAGCAAAGACACAATTACACGAAGTAAGATGCGTAGCTTCATCAGTGTCACATGCGCTCAGGTAAAGATGAACACTGTCACAATCCGAGTGAACGCTTCGCACCATGTCTCCGAAACTTCAGATTACGTGACCACCAACACTACATGTGCAAGAACACAAAGCACATCAAAGCACCAACCATAGGCTCAAACTTTGCACTTGCCACAGGTACCTCTAAGGTACGGCCCGTGCATGTCCTGCATATAGACAGCATGCGCAGCCACAGCAAGGGTAGAGGAGGAGACGCATGTGCAAGGGGGAGAGGGCAGATAGGCGTTTCTCCGAGCACTCCGGAGTTAAACAGCGGGAAAAAAAATACACGGTTTTCAGTAGAACTAAGACCGGGAAATAAAAATTTTATTTATTGATACTGCAATCCCAGTATAGGATTATAGCAGAGTGGGAAAAAGAATTAAGCATTTTCACAAAACTGGCAAAATGTAAATGAAAGAAATAAGGGTGCAGGTTGAAGCTCTGTAGCCAGCATCAGGAATACAATTGAACAGTAAAGTGATGAAATTCAGTAACACACACTGATTAATATGTTGTGTGAATAACGTCAGTAACGGTTGCAACACTTCATTGTTACTGAGGTTATTCCAATCAGTAGTAGTTCGTGGAAAAACTGAGTATTTAAAACAGTTATTACTGATGCGAAAAGGAGTTAAAGCTAGCTGATGTCATTGTCGGGTCGCACAAGCAGACGAAAAATGAACTAAATGGGTGAGTTCAGTTCTGTAGTGTCTTTTAATTAATTACTGGTACATGAATTTAAGTCAACGATTTCGCTCATTTAATGTCGACAGACCAGCTTTGATTAAAAGATGTGTTACCGATGTATTTAGGTAATTATTATATATGTATCGAGCAGCCCTAGTTTGTTACATGCAAATTTCGTTATATCAAGGTTTAATAGTATCTGATATTCGTTATAAGCATACACACAGATATCGGCGGAAAAATATTGCAGTCAGGTCTATGTAAAATAAACACAAGTGGGAATAAGCAAGTGCCAATAAGACATATGAGAGCAACAATAAACATCCTGTTTTTCCATGCATAACTTGGACCCGCAGCTACAACAACCCGGAAAGAAAAAAGGAATGTGTGTAGAACCTGCAGAAATATGTCTAGGGGATGCACGACTTTTCCACGCATCTTCGACCAGCAGCTCTGTTCCTCACCTCTTCGGCAATGCTAATAATCTTCTACAGTGTAGACCGCTCATAACGTAAGTCGCCGGAGTCGCGAATATCTGCACTATAACCAAAGCAATAATATTCAAGGCCCGCACATATGCAAAACATGTGCACGGAGCCGCCACGCGTATGCAACAGTCGAGAAATGCGGCTAGAACGTTTGCATTCAATTTACAGTCGAATCTCGTTCATTCGAAATTATTCAAGCGGCGGCGCCTCTAACCGGCATTGCTCCGGCACCGCCGTAGAGTTAAAAGATTAGGAGAGACCCCTCAATGTCACACGCGAAAAAAACAAAAAAGAGAGAGAGAAAAAAGAAACGCGGCGGAAATTTCACCCTCTCTCAAATGGCAAGGTCGCCGATTCTGCGTTGCGCCGGAACATGCGTGTACATGCCGAAGTCTCAGCCACGCTACTGTAGCCATGCGTAGAAAATGGCAGTGAACCCTTCTTTCTCCTTTATGCCTCCTCTACTTTCTAATCACGTGTTGACCTTGCACGCTGCGGCTAGGGCGCAGAGGGAAGCAGCGGTGCTGTCCCAGGCCGGCCAACGGAACTGTCCCCATGCCGGCAACTGCCCGCTTCCCGATAACGGCAGAAAACGAAACTCCGAGGAGCTGGCGCTGGGCCGGCTGGAGCAGGGGCGCCTGCACAGCGGCGCGCTGCGCACGGTGACAGTCGAAAGTGAGGGAGCTACGAGGGAGGGCGAGGGGAGCCACCGACAGCGGCGGAGTTGCCGAGGCAAAATCCGCTTCCCTGCCGCCCTCCTCCCTCACATTCCACGGTCTCCGTGTGCGCCCTTCGCCGTGCCGTGCCGGCACCGCCCGCTCCCTGAAGTTTCGTTTACTGCCATTATCATGAAGCAGGTTAGCAGTTTCGTGGCCCTCGCTCGCTATGCGCGCCGTGGTATTTCACGATTCGCACTCAAGATTCTCGTTTCAGCCTAACTGGCTGTTCGTTCGCACCACGTGCCCTTCTCCTCCACTTCGTCTCTCTTTCTTGCTCGAGCACTCCTTGGGGCGCCCGTTTGAGGGGAGCGTTCGCCGTCTCCGCTGACTTCCGTACTCCCAGGCAGCGGCACTGTAACCGGTATTTCGTTTCCCGCAACTGCACTATAAGCAATACGTGTATACATGGAGTGCTATGGGAAAATTAACAGGAGTCTGAAAAGACCACACTATATCCGGTCCTGCACTATAAGCGGTTACGTTATAAGTGGTCTATACTGCACTATGCTGTAAAGGACTGCCATTGCACGCAGCACTCATGATTCGAGTTCTGGTTTGATGGCACCGCATGCACTATTTGCCAACTGCTAACACAGCAAAAACGCAAAATGGCAATCAGAAAACAGGAGGCAAATGGGCGACCATGAAAGAGACAGAGAGCTTCAAACACGCGCAGGTGGAATTTTCTAAAGGATAACAAAACTGTGCGACGAAGTGTTCTCACGCTGGATCGGCATGCTGGCTTGCTTACTGCAATCTAACTGGCCAAGCCGCTGCCAAAACACGCGCGTGCGTCCAGTACAGGTCATGTCAAGTTGCTAACGCTGAGTTTTGCTGCTGGCAGACTTTTCGGACACGGAGGGGCCACACGTGGATCCACACTCCGCAACTACGATTGTCAGTCTAGCCTATATGCATGTCTGATTTCTTGTTCGATCACCAATAAGGTCTACGAGTGCAAACATATTGATGGTGAGCTTCTTGCAACAGCTTGTCACCAGCCACCCTGCCGGCCGCACTGCTTAGGCTGCTAGGCCTAATCAGCACCTTTTCAGCGGGAGTTGGCAACCAAAGCTGTGGATTCTTGCCAGTAGACATTTGTTATAACATCCACAAAGCTTTACAAGAATTAATCTGCTGACAGACCGGGCTTAGACTCGGTTACTAAGAATTTCTTTGATCAGGTCGAAAAACCAAAGTGTACTGAACTTTTAAATCTGCATCAGCACAATGTAATAGCAGCACATGCTTGACTACACAAAAACTACACAACTATAGAATGCTAACAACCAAATACTGTGCACTGCTCTTGCTTTAATGAACATCTATATGCATATTAGTTTGCAGCATTAGTAAAAAAAAAAAAAAAGCCAACAGATGTCTTGGGAGTCAATTTAAATTTTAAGTAACAATATGAGTGAACATATGAAAAGTGCTGATCATCAGACTAAAAAGAGGCACAGCAAAGGCACCCATTCAAAAGGCCCAAATTTGCTGGTGAATGGAAGCAAATTGTCCTTGTTAAAATGAGAGCATAAGAGAAGCCTAATCTCAGTTTATTTAGTACACCAATCCTACACCTCATGTACATCGACCTGTTTGTTTAGTACCATTTTCAGTGCCACTGAAGAAGAGATAACATAGCACTCAGAAGAACAGCTCATGTTCCCTGAAGTGAACATTGACACATCTTCCTGTTCAATTTGTGTGCAACTTTGTACTGGTATGAAGAATACTGTCATGTATGTGACCTCTGAGGTGTGTGGAGCAGCATAGGGCAAACATTTATGCCCTCTTCAGAGAGATGAATTTTATCTATTCAATTTTTCTCAGTGCAGGCATGTTTAATGGTTGGAACTGCAGCATTCACATCACACTTCATCATTGGCTGGGGCGAAAATTGCTCAAACGCTGACGTTTTTCACCTTTAACCAGTATGTTTTAGCGACATATTTTTCGGTTAACTTTGGCTGAAATAGCAATTTTAGAATCCTAGTTAGGCTGCTGGGTAATTATTTATTTGAGGCATTAATATGCTTGTTTGTTGTCATAGATGTAAAAATTAACTTCTTTTCTCCCTCTCTCCTTTTGCAGGGAGACCACACTGTGATGGCCTACAGGCGTACCTGCCAAAATGCTACATGACAATCTTCCAGAGAAAAAGACAAGTGTTTGCAGCTTGCAGAAACTTACTTGCTCGAAGCTACCAAGAAGTTCAAGAGCATCGGTTGATGTGCCGATTGACAGGACTGCCAGGGGACGACCGGCCAGCCTGGCCAGGCTTCGCACCAGAGTCGTCTTCCCGCTTCCCGATGGACTGACAAGCAATGTAGCCAGGCCATTTTCCAGGCACTTCGCCAGGCCCTGAGTTACACAGAAACAAATGACACTTAATGGACAAAAGTGCGAAATCTCAGGCTAACTCACCTCCATGGCAGGTGCCTGAATGTGGAGGAGCCGCAGATCTTCGAGCGCTTTGCAGCTCAACGAGGGATCCTGCACTGGAGTTCTACGAGGCAAAATGGCACCGCCAATGCTCAGCCAGTGAGGAGTCACGTGCATCTTGGGTGGCCGTTCTTGGGCTGCCTCACCAAACACTTGTTTGTAAATGTCCAACACCTGTTTAGGCAGGAACAGGGTAGGATGAGGGATGAAGAAGAGAATCGATGCTTATGGTAGCTCCCTCGTGTTAAGCCACAGGTGTGCTGCAGATGGGTCTTACAGAGCAGAGCAATTACCTTGGTCCAGACATATTTCCCAAATCTCATGTGCTGTCTGCCTGAAGACTTCAATAATGGTTGACATAGTTAAATGAGCCATTTAAATGATGTGCTTGATTGAGACACTAGTGAATCATGTGCATTAAAATGGCAGCGTTTTTAAAACGCACCTAATAGAACATAATCTGAATCAACAGTTGCTATCTGCCAATTTTAAATGTGATTTTCATGTGAATAGGGTGGCAGGTGGAGAAAGTAACAATGGGGTTAATGCCAGCGAAATTACAGTAGCTGGAAAAAATTACTGAATAGGAATATAGTGCCGTGATCACATGAAAACTAAAAAAATCATAGGAACTAGATAGACCCTGAAAAAATGAACCAAGGGTGATTTGGTTTTTGCATTAACAATGTTTCTGCTCTTTGTTGTGTTTCAAGCATGTGGATGCCAAAGCAGGCATAGATAATGCTGTTTTGAATATGCATAAGGCTGTTTCAAGCTGTATGGATGCTTACAGTAAAGCAGGCCCAACAATGAAATCACTTGGATGTTCGTGCAGTGGGGCCACCTGACAACAGATAAACAACTTTTCAAAGGTACAAAATTTTAAAGATCCTGTTTCCCTGTATCCCCACGATGTTGGCGAAAACACAAATGTTTGCATCTTGGTTTCTTTTAAATATGTGAATGGAGACAAAAGTATGTGTCAGACAGAAGTGTCACATGTGTTGCTGTTGAAACTATATCCACTAGCACTAAGCCTGTAAAACCTGCAACATGGTAACAACACAGATACAATAATACCGACAATTTTGCCACTTGCAAACAAATACATATTGTGTGCTTAAAAATGCAGCGAACTGAATCAATTTAGCTAATTCTGAGTGCATGTGTTCAGTTCTTCAGGGCAACTCATTAAGGATACACCATTCAAACACATTTCAAGCCCACAAATAGAGACGCATTGCATTTCATTAGTTCACAATATAGGTAATCATAACCCAAATAAACCTCAATATAACGAACTTCAAATAAAGAAATTTTCTACATAACAAAGTATTCAACTTTTTTGTAACTTCTTGTTTATATAACACCATGTGTTTAGAACCTCACTATAGAGAAGTGTGTTGATACACAATTTCAATATAATCAAATTTCACTGACGCCGCGATGGAATACCAAAACATCCAGTGGAAATTTCCGCGGACACAGATGGTCAAATGGTTCAATTACAAGTGGCTGCTTGCGTACGCGCCACTCAAATCGTGCGCCACACCCAGGAACTAGCGTTGAGCCAGAGCAGCGTCATGTTCCATATAAAGTCCAAGTGCGATAACATCTTATCGCGCCATAGGCACTTTATGCTTTTGGTGCGACTGAAAGGCATGCGAGGGTGAGCCGAAAAGGATGGTGGCTTGATGAGCGCAATCTTCCGGCGCGAGCAAGGAGAAAGGTGGTAGCGAGCTTGCGGTAATGCAAGAGGGACGGGCAGGTTACAGCGCGCCTCCTTTTTTGCTGTGGCTTCGCATGGCTATCATGGCAGCTGAGAGAATACGCAGCCCGCACGCCCAGTTTTAGAGATAATCAGCCGCGTGTGCAAAGAGTGGGCGTGCCGAGGGCACAGCATCATGTGCACTGTTTCTCGCATGTTTACTACTGGATGTTGCGTAATCTCAAGTTTCGAAGACACATTGAAGTGAGAGGTAGATGAAGCATTCGCTCCGTGCTGCTGGCGTTTTTCACGATAGCGTTGTCCCACTGCGGGCAATGCTATCAGCCTCGCAGGCAAAGTGGACGTGAAAGCATGGTTGGCTTCACTTCGTACTGCCGATGTGAAGATATCGTCGACACGGCATGCAACCTTATCTTTCATTGCCTGCTCTAAACTTCAACAAAATGAATTTTGGACTTTTACAAGTTTGCCTTTTCTTATTGCCTCATAATTACGAAAATACTGCGGCCCCTTTCCTGTAAGTAAAATCCATCGGAGGCTGTACTTATTTGTATGAAAGGTCGAATTTCAATACAACGAAATTTCGATGCAACGAGGCACGTGGCCAATTTTAGCGATTTCGTTATATTGAGGTTTAACTGTAAATTTTTCTTTTTGAGCTGTCAAAAGTCACCCTTTGTGTTTTATTCATACAAATTCAGCATACATCTCTTTGGCTAATTTGCACAAAAAATGTCTAATACAAAAGACTAATTCAAATACGATGGAATGAACCCTTTATGAAAACAGGGTTCGTACAGAACAACCGACACAAAATTCAAGAGTTTGAAACAAACTTCAGTCATAACATAAACTAAAAAATATTCAAATCTCCTTAGTTGAATTATTTATACCTAAGCAGCAACAGTCGATGTGGATACACCAGACTGCAATTGCTTAGCGAAACTCCCAAACAAGAATCGTTTCCTGATATGCAGCATCCACGGCGTTATGCCCATGCAGAGTTTGAATGTTTAGAAGTCACCCCAAGCCCAATTTTTAAGAAAATCAAGAGGAGCGCATTGAATTTCAGGTAGTGTTAAGGGCCGTTAAATTTATTTTTCCAATTTCAAGGAATTTACGAATTCGGTGAAAAGTGTGAAGCTGCCTTCTAGCTCAAGCTGAAACATGGTTAGAGCAACATTGTGAGGCAAGCAGAAAGCAAACATTACAAAGGAAACCACAAAACACACTAGCCAATGAACATGTTGCTCGAAGTAGAAACATTATCAATTCCTAATGATTTCCATGGTGACTGAACAATTTCAGCACTAAAATGTACTACAGTGGAATCTCGATGATATGATCACGGCTAATACGAATTTCCGGATGATACGAATTTTTCTGTGGTCCCGGCCAAGCCCCATTACTTTGCAACATGCTAGAGAACAGTTGTTACGAATCGATTTTCGACCTGCGTCGGTTGATACGAATAAACGCCGCCCCACCGACGGCCACGAAAGAGAACAGCGTGCAGTAAGGCGCTTTCTCCCTTTCCCTTTTGGTGTGGACGCGGCGCCGGATAGCACGGAGGCTGCTACTGGGCGCGAAGAGTTTGAAGAGGTGGCGCCATGGTTTACGAAACAGACAACTGCGATTGCCATCTTGCCCCTGCCACAGCAGCAACCAATGGAGCAACCAATGGAGCAACCAATGCCGCAACTAATGCCGTGCTGAAAGGCAGCAACCGATTGGCTGCCTTTCAGCACGGCAGCCAATCGGAGGCCCGCTTTCATCGGAGGGCCGTGTGACTACCTGTTGCAGAACTGCGCTTTTGTGTTTGTGCGTTTGTTACAAGATGGCGACGACGGACGAATTGAGAAGCGGAACGGCGAAACTTTGAGCTTTCTAACGATACCAAGATGGCGGTGCTCGGTGGCGGGAAATATGAGATATGTCTCCGTGAACTGGGGTGATCTTGCGTGATTTAAAGCTGTTTTCTTGTCCTGCGCACTGACAAATTAATCTTTTTCGGCCAACTTCTAGTACGTTTTCAGCCAAACAATTTTGATACAGCGTAGATTAGGCATTGCAGATACCGAAACGCGTGGTTTTAAAAAAAGCTATTTTTCTCGCGATTTTCGCGATCTGATCGCCACGTCCTCCCTTAATTTAGCTAGTATTAATTGTGTTTCAATGATACGAATTTCGGCTAATAAGAATATTTTTCGTGACCCCGTGAGATTCGTATCATTGAGATTCCCACTGTATACTATACATAAACCTTGCTATACATAGCTATACATAAAACCTTGCAAATGTTGGCAGTGCCTACACTGACCCTGCTTCGATCCTTAGGTGTGCGCATCCGTGCAGCATAGACGAGACCAACGTGAGCGCCTGGCTCTGGAGGGCCTCGTTCCATGAGGCAAGCCCACCGGGAGATGTCACGCAGGTTGAACTCCCACGGGCTTCCAGAGACAGCCCAGAGCTTTTGGCTTTGCACCTGATCAACCAACTAGGGGAGCAAAGAACGTATCACTGAGTATCCCATGATGAACAATTTTCTATGCAGCAAAGGCATCATGACTACACAGAGGCAAGGAATTGTTCCAGAACCAAACATGCCCTTCTGCTGCACGCTTTTATTTCCACTGACTTATTGCGAATTGAGCACACAGCAGTGCTGGCGAAGCAGGAGAACTTAGTTACTAGGCATTAGGATGGCTATCGGTTTGGCATTCAACAAGGACCAGACAAAGGCAATTAAGATTTTTATAAATTGCTCGAGGTTTTGCACATGATATATCTCACCTGATATAAACACATTACTTACAAAGATTTATTCCACAAAACTACTATACAGTAGAACCCCGCTGTTACGTTCCCGGGTGCTGCGTTTTCCCGGCTGTTACGTCGTTTTCGGCCGGTCCCGGCACAGCTCCCATAGAACCCAATGCATTGGTAACCCCGCTGTTACGTCGCAACTGTGGGACCGTTCCTGCATCATACGTTGCGAACTGCCACACCACGCCGGCCCGAGCGGCCATTTTGACTTTTCATGTCGCTTGGCTTGGTTGCTTGACGATGGCATTGGCCGCCCAAAGTGCTGGGGGCGACATTTATTACGTATTTTCGGTTTCCGCCAGCAAAAGTATGGCCTTTGATATCCGATTTTGCTATCTAAAGATTATGTCTATGACGCGTTGCGGCCCTAAAACTGGTTTTGGCTCATAGATGTTCCGTATAAAGTCCAAGGGCGATAACGCCGTCGCCGCGCGCCGTATGCTTTCTTTCGCGCGCGAGACGCAGTCGTCGGCTCCCCTCGCACGCTTTCACTCGCACATACAGCATACGTCGCCGCGCGCCGTATGCTGTATTTGCGAGTGAAAGCGCGCGAGGGGAGCCGACGACCGCGTCTCGCGCGCGAAGAGAAAAGCAGGGAGGAAGCGCGCCTCCTTTCGTTGCGCTCGAGGCACCAGCGAGGGAGCGAAGGGGGGGGGGGGGGGGGTAGCGGGCAGCGTTGTGCCCTGGCATCATACTGCGCGGCAGCGCGCGCGCGGTCCCTATCTTGAAAGCGATCTGCGTGGGGGCAGATTCTACGCAGTGTAGGTGCGTCGGCGGCTCGTGGCTTTGTGCGTGCTGTGTGTTCTCGGCGCTCAGTTTGGGTTGAAGCGATAGACAACAGCACGAAGGTCACTTCGCTCGCTTCTGCAGCGGCGCTTAACTGCGCGTGTCCGCGCTCATCGAGTGTGATGTGTTCATGTTTGCCTGTGGGCGCTGACACTATGTTTGTTAATTGGTTAATAACCGAATGTTTACAAGTTTATACAGACGATAAAATTACTATTCTTACTTTGTATAGTTCATCGCAATCGATACTTCGGCTGTCGGGCAAAACTACTTTTTGTCGCACGTAAGAATTAAAATAATATTGTGTGCAGTTTAACACTACTCCCATTTCTCAATTTTTCCTGTTTCCTGGCTCTTGCGTTTCCCGGCTCTTACGTTTTTTGTTTTTTTTTTACGGTCCCGTGAAAAACGTAACAGCGGGGTTCTACTGTATAATGTTTTTTATAAGCATAACCGATTTGAACCAGAAATAGCATAAAGCCTTCATGTGACATTGAAATTGGAGAGTGGTAACTGCAACAGCAACCAATGAAGCATCTACAATACCAGCAATGCAGTTCCTGCTGCAAAGTATGCATCCACATTGAAGATTTGGTTATGTTACAAGTTTTTTTTTTTTTTTTTATCGCCACAGACATTCTTACATTGGTGGCACTATTCTGTGAGTGCACATAATGCTTCTTAAGCCTACTCTTAGAAGCACACAGATGGCACTTACCATCTCATTGAAAAGAACCATGTTGGTCAGGGTGTCTTCAGGCAACATGGGGTGCAAGTACCGCGCAAGGGTTTGAAGGTCATCTCTGCTCAGGGGCTCCAGGCTCAGCTGAACAAAGCGATTGAGGAATGAGCGAGGCAAGCCACGTCGTGCTCCACCCTGTCGATACGGGTTTTGGCAGCCAAAGAACCGTGAACGGCCCACAGTGAAGCTGCGGTTCAACTCGGGCACAAAGACTTCACCCCGGTGGTCGAGGCATGCGTTGAGTCCCTCAAGAACACTCTGAGAGGCCAGGTTCAACTGAAACAAAGAAACATGATGGTTAGTGAATGAGACAGCAAACACTGTCTGATGGTGGCAACCTAGCATTGATAGAAGCACAGACGTGGTCGACGCTCAGATGCCCTCATAAGGAACACATGCCCCGTAATAGCCACTACTGTGATGAGAACAAATAGACTCCGCAAGCTTAGCTTAATTTTTTTCTTTTTAATAGCGCAGTGATTAGTGTCGCATACCAAGTTGTTTACATAATGTCCTCAGCAAGTTTCAGCTACTTCAACTGCATTTCGACTGGTGACATGCGGTTTCAAAGAGGCTTGTACCAAATCAAGAATAATTCAATGTTGGGCAAGTTGGTCTTGCTTTGCTGATAAGGAAATTTAGTGCAACAAAAAAACGTCTACTGTGTCTTCCCTTCCTTGCGTGTGCTGTCTTTTTGTTGCACTAATTTTCCTCATCAGCAATTGTAGCAAATAAACACACAAGAAGACCGATGACTAGCACATGCATGAAAGGTCGGAGAGAACAAAACTGCAATGATTGAAATGTGCGCGTTGGTTTGTGAAGTTCGTCTATAAGCTGAGTATATTCATGCACCAAGCACATGGTTGATTCTGCTTGAGATCCAGTCTCTTCCCATCATTGCCAAACTTGCTGCTCATAGCGCATAATTTTCGGAGACTACAATTGGCACTACTACTGTAACACTAGCAGTGCCAATTGTAGCTTACTGTTGCCACTGCATTGCATGATGTATGCAGCACTGCTAGTTGCTGCATACATCAATTCTCGAGAAATCTCGGCGAACAAATGGTGATTTAAAATAACGCCATTCACAATGAACAGAAACGAGAACTTGAGAACAACAACTTGTGTGATGCTCATGAAAGAAGTGTCATTATGTTGCATTCTAAGCCAGTGTAATTTATCAACCAGTGTGCTTGCACTCAAGTCAAAAATACAAGAAAGAAAGGATGCAATCTACTACTCCATTAAAGACCCTCGACAGTTCAAGCGGGTGACGCGGGTTGGCCATGCCTATTACCTGACCACCAAATTTGGTCAACCTCATAAAAAAGGCTCATTACTCTCCTCTTTACACCCTCCACAAAAAGTGAAGCACATCTGCCGACCGTTTGAAAAGACTTGCTAAATGCAGTACTGTTACAGCAAGCAAGCTGTTCTAAAATAAATTTCCAACACAGTAGTATCTCATTTAAAGAATGAAAACGGGACATCTCACGGTTTGAAAACTGCGCAACTCACTTCATCCAGTAGGATCCAGTGACCCTTCTCGAAGGGCTCGCAGCAGTGGTCCGTCTCTCCAGGCAAATTGCCCCACTGTTTGGTTTTCCGCAGGGAGGTCAGCACCAAATAAGTCGGAAATGTCCTGCGTTTTGGAGCACATTAATATCACACATGCCTAGGTTGCCCGACCATCCACAATGAAAAATTCAGGCACAGCCAGAGTGCGATGAGACAGTTTCATGTGCACCAAAATGCAAAGAGATGTGGATGCAGTGTCACTATCAGATTCACTAGGAATGAGTGAATAACAGCATGTCATCGCTACACACATTTTACGCAGCAAGCGCCAACAACTTTACACATAGCATAAAATTTCAAGGACACTGCCATGCTGGGCAACAAGTTAGCCATGAATGTTTACAAAAAAAAAAAAGTGCTGCTATCATTATCCCTGTCATGCTGAGGCAACAACGATTGTTAGGATGCATGTTCAACACGTTCTCATTATGCATCCTAACAAATGCTGTGGTGAGAAAAAGCTGCCAATACATACAATGTGAGTGATGAGTGTTGACCAATGTGTTGCCAGTATGACAGAGTAACTGGTGGAATCCACGTCAAGGCAAGTTCAGAATCCCACCCAATATGATTGTTGTATGGTATAGTGTTGTGCAAGGCAAGAGATGTTACACTTTCTGCTGTTGTATTTATGTGCAGTGGAATTTGAGAAAAGAATAAAGAATGCTTGAGATGCTTTGTGCTGGTGGATAGGATAATTAACTTTTTTAAATAATAATAAATGTCTGCCTCCTAACAGTGTTGTTTTAATGTTTTCAGACATTTCATGAAGGTCAATTATGTGTTCACCTTGCAGTGTGAAGCAAGAATGTTGAGTGCCAAAGGAAAGTAAGTTTATATTGTTCCTTATAACAAATGTTGATCGAAATGTTTGTAGCATGTAATATATTTCACATACAATGTGTGTTTCTATCCCAGCGTACAATGTTTCCAAATAATAAAGTTGTTCCCAAATTATTAGTAGCCCACTTTTCCTTCATACAAGAAGCATCCATTTTGTCGCCAATTTATGCGGCCACAACTGGTACAGTTACTGTGGCCATAAGTACCAAACATGTGAAGAGATTTCACGAAGATATTTAAACAGCAATGCTAAGTTTCATTGTAGTGTGACACTCAAATGGCCAAATGTCATCTTTCATAGCAGTACACTTACTTAGACTGTGAGAACCGTTACTGCCAGTCAGCTCATTAGACCACCACCAACAGTGGTAGCAGGATATCCTCATAAGATCGGAGCCCAGTCAGTCCATTATGTCCACAAATTTGCTCAAACCATCTTAATCACATGCCCCTTGTGCAAAACAGTTCAGGAAATCCACATCATATCAGACCATTTGCGAAATTTTGCCAGTAACACAGACCTTAACCTTTTCTCTGTTGATGCAAGTTTTACAAATTACTGAGGCCATTCTCAACATGTCAAATAGGTGAAGTGCCTGAACACAGTTCACAAAAACAATAGTTAGGTTGTCGCCTTATACTGTATTACTGATGGGCAATTATACATGCACAATAAACATGAAAGGGGGGCAAAGCTCTCGAGATAAATTTTGATTATATACACAATACAAGTAAGGGCCTTGCTCTGCAGGTGAATGCATGGGGGTTATTTACTTTTGTTTAGGCCCAATGTCAGTGGCAGCAGAGTATGCCTAAAAATGAGGGAACGGCACATACCGTTTGTTCAGAAAGGTTGATGCGGGTAAGTAGGTTACCCGTGGCTCTTGCCAGAGCAATTACCAGGCTGGTTTTGCCCACTCCAGGTGGGCCCTCGAGCAGAATGGGCTTCTCCAGCTGGAGAGCTCGCACCAGTCGCAGTGCATTCGCACGTGGTGTGCATGCTTGGAGGCTGTAGTGAGCATGTGCCAGAGGGCATGGTCCCATAGGCCCTGCACACATGATCACCCAGTTGACACACACCACTCTCTTGCTGAGCTTTGTGGCTTATCCTCTTGCAAAGACATGAGCCTTCCATTAGACAAGCATTTGAGAAGAAAAAGAAAGCATTTTGTAGGCAGCTGGCTATCTAGCATTGTTTGGGATCGCAATAGCACGATGTATCCATGAAAGGTGACCAGTAGTGCTTGCGGTATGGGCATGTGTGTGTGACAACAACATGACAAAGGGACGTAGACAGCAGCATGACGACAACTATGATGGCATGAAGATGACTGTGACGATGACAGCGCGACAATGGCCATGTGACTATGATGGCATGACAACGATGGCATGTGTCATGTTGTTCACCTCCCCTACTCCCTACTGATACAGCGAGATGAACCATGGAAGATAGAAACATGCTTAATAAAAAGACACCGGAAGAGCCAAAAATGCTTCAGATTTAAATATAGGGGATTTCAAGAACATCCATCAAGTTAGAGTGCTTTTACTGCTATTTCACACATTTTCTCTGTGCTCCACTCATGTCAAGTCATGTCAGGAGCAAGATCTAGACGTGTCAGAAGCTAGCTAAGCAGTTAATGCATGATGGTAGGGCATTGCATACTGACCCTACAACCAACAGCTTCTGTCATCCCGCATCTTGTAGTGAAATCTGTGCTTTACAAAAACGTTTTGTTGCAGTTAACATTGCAGCTTGCTCACTTGCCTGAAGTAAGATGAAAAGGGCCCACATGTAAGCCGCTGGCATCTTGAGACACAGTCACGTCAGCTTCTTGGAGAGCTTGCTCAGCATCATCTGGAATTTCAGCCAACTGCTGCCTCAGCTGACTGCCCAGCATGTCTAGAGCACGCCTTCGCAAGGCAGCCACTGCACTGGTTTCATCACTGCTTGTAGTGCCTGAAAAATGAACATGAGTGCTCAGAAGAAGTATCAAAATACAGAGAAAGGAAACTGTGGTTAACTGACAGGATGAAAAAGAAACCAGATACAGTAGAACCCTGTTTATAAGGACCAAGGTTAGGTCCACTATAACAATGCGTGAGTCGGCGAGCGAAAGAACAAGTAACCGGTCAGGCCGATGGAGGGAGCGGAAGAGAATATATTATTATTATTCTTTTTTTCTAACCTTGCAGCACGCAGCACGAGGAACGAGGCTCATGCACCTTAGCGCGCCATAAATAAAAGGCGGCCGATGAAGATGACGATGGCCGCTCGAGGGCTCCCCCCCCCCCCCCCCCCTTTTAGGATAAGCGCAGCGATGCACGGGCACCCAAGAAACGGCCTTTAGAGTCAGGCGCTCGGGTAAATCCTATGTTTCCACGGTGGTGAAGTGGTCGAAAGCGCATAATGCTGGTGAGGTCGCCAGGTAGGCGGGTTTGACTCTGTCGATAGCCAAGACTTCGTCACGTCCGTTGAGCTCGATGGTGACAGTTTTTTCTGTCTGGCTGAGCACCTTAATAGGGCTGTCGTAGGGAGGCGTAAGGGAAGGTCAGATGCCTTCATGCCGGACAAAAACGTGGCTCGCTGTAGTCATGTCCTTGCTGATAAAAACGCCAGTCGACAATGCATCCCGGCTAGCGCAAGGACGCAGGCGTGAAAAGAGGAAGCGGAGCTGATGAACGCAACTATCTGGATCGGGCGTGGCGACAGAAGCTGGCGCGTAAAATTCACCAGGCATACGCAACGTAGTGCCATAGACCATTTGCGCAGTTGTGCAGCCGAGGTCCTCCTTGAAAGAACAAGGAACCGGTCAGGCCGATGGCAGGAGCAGAAGAGACTATATTGCTACGAGACAGACTTCAGCCTGGGGCAGACTACGAAGAAGACGGTTCTTTCTGGTGCTGGTGGCTGTCCACCATCTCGGCCACTGTGGCTCTCACATACTGTAAATACAGTGTAAATAGTCCCGCCTTGTGTCGTTTTACGTAACAATATTTTATTCTTCTTCTGTTTTTCTAACCTTGCAGCACGAGGAACGAGGCACGTGCCCATGCACCTGAGCGTGCCATAAATGATGATGATGAAAATGTATTTATTGTAGGATGGCTCAAAGGCCTATTATGTGGAATAGCCATAAATAAAAGGCGGCCGATGACGATGGCCGCTAGACCGTTCACACATTTGGGGAAAAAAATGCGAGAAAGTAAGTATTAATCAGGAAAATGTACAATCAGAAGTCACTAAAAAATTTGGCAGACTCAAGTGTAATTTACATCTACATAATGCGAAGCACTGCAGCACAAGACGCCGATGTGCGCTGATCTGGTGATGCCGATCGGCCCAAGATGCACATTGTCGTTTTTGCAGCTTCGTCAAGCTTACGTCCCCGCTCCTCGAATTCAGTCTGGGTCAGCAGTTTCTTTAGGAGTGCGTTTGGGCGAGAAGTTTTGATGTGCCCACTTAGCAAGAATTGTTTAGTGAGAACACTAAGTTTAACTCGAAAACTTTATTTGCACTGGGTGCCTCACAAGCCGAGAATTGTGGGGACCTTAGCCATGTCAATGCTCTTTCCTTCCCCGCCTGCTCTCTTTCTCTCATTTTTCTGTTCCCCCTTTCCCGTGCCCCAGCTTAGGGTAGCCAACCAGACGCTTTTCTGGTTAACATTCCTGCCTTCTGCCTTTCTTTCGACCTCCTTCCTCTTTACATCAAGCAAGCTAATGTCATTGATAAAGGGGGAGGGGATTCAACCTTGCTGGTGTGACATTATTATAGGTTTATAGCACACATTCACAGACAGAGACAGACAGGAAGGCACAATACTTTGAGCAATGTGTTTGTTTGCATATGTCGGGTACTTTCTTTTTAGACTACAGCAAACCTCATTACAATGAAGTTGAAAGAGGAGGTGAAATTAGTTCGTTATAACCTTTGCTTTGTTACATACATTGTTGCCCTTTACTGCAATATACGCCCAATGGCATGCACAACTTTAAACATACATAGAAGAAGATAGCTTTGCAGCCCACAGAGCCACTACATGGTCGTGTATGGGATTAAATTTTAACAAAACAGCTAAATAATTTTTGGCGTGTGCAACACAACTTCTTAACACCTGAAGTGACTGCCTTTACATTAGCTGCCTTGTGTTCCAATATGATGGCGTCTCGTTTCCACTTTCCACTTGGCTTGTCTATAGTGTCGTCAAACCGGTAAAACAGCGACGCGGTCAAAGAAAACAGCTTGCAATGTGTGTCGTGAACAAAGCCCGTGATGGTCGAGCAGCACGTGGCCCACAACACAGCATGCAGACTATGCAGCTGCTCCAGGCTGATCCGCCGCACTCCCGTGGCTCCGCTGCATGAGTCACAAAGCCAATAAACCTCGCCAGGCCAGCCAACTGTGGCCTCTGAGATTGCACCGGCGCCTATGTGACAGTGGATTCCTGGCACAAGTTGGGTGCAGCTAGAGTTGGCCCCCAAGATCGCACCTATGAAATCTCAGCCTGTGCGGCGGCGCAATGAGCAAGAGAAGTGCAAAGGCGATAATGAGCACAAGCTTACATACAGCTACGCACAGTGTTGGGAAAGACCAGTGTTGCTCGACGGCACATTCAGCACGAGGATGCTGGAGTTTTGAACTTTTCCACTTCACGTATGCCGAATCCCGTGGAAAGCAATATATTTGGCTTGCAAGGGTTGGGTATATTTTTATTTCAGCGACAAATCTAGCTCGTTATATCCACTGGCAGGACACCTTTACTTTGTTAAAAGAGGATTTTAAATACATGGATCTCTATGGGACTTCAAGGGAATTCACTTACTTCGTTATATCCTGTTTCTTATAACGAGGTTTGAGTATATAGAAAATTTCAAAATATTCGCTTGTGGCAGGTTGCACAATTCGAGTCCTTGAGCTGTATAACATAAGAGGCGGACATTACTTGCATGAGAAATCAAAATGCATATTGGACTAATTGCAGTTAGAGTCAAATCTGGTTATATCAAAGTTCGATATGGGGCATAATTCGATATCAACATTCTAATGAATAGAACAACATAAAAGCACATACCATTTGTAACAGCACATTATTGACAAAATGGACCTACTTTCAGTTTACTTTGGCATGCAATAGTCCCAAATCTGCTTCAATATCTTCGTTGCTTGAAAGAGCATGCATTTTTCCACATTGTCCAAGGACGCAGAGCAGCTTAGGATGCAGCCTTTCACGTTTGTGCAAAAGCGCCAGTACAGGGCAAGTACGTTGAAGCAGGGGGGTGCAGGATTCGAGTTGTTGTCCTTATTGTTCCCTTCACTTGAATCCAAATTCACGATGGCAGTGATGAAGTCCTCCTGCTGAAGCGCTCCTGCGGTCGTGGCACCTTCGTGTGCGGACACACTTGTTGATTGTTGACCCATCAACGGCTTCTGGAAATGCTGACTGCTCCAAACTTCGTTGAAACCGGTGACTGCTTCGTTGCACTCATCAGAACACCTTTCATTGTCTTCACCAGGAACGTGAAAACCAGCATAACGGAAGCATTTATGTATTGTTTCCTTCTTAATGTCAGCCAAGAATGCTGTGGCGATTTCAGATTGATTTTCTCGCCGTATTTGACTCAATAATTTTCAACTTCGCAGTGAATGGCAGATTCTGCTTCGTGGTCGCCATCACGCAAAAACAAAAAGTAACGTGGGAGAAAATAACACAATATGAAAGCACAAACCTCCACAAGCCTCAAAGGTGCAGGAAAAGAAGCTACAAAGATGAGAAACTCTGATTGGCTGTATAAGCAAACTCTGCAGGGCAGGCCAGGATCATTTGTCGTAGGGGGGTGCCCAACCGCGGCACAGTATAGCTGCACAGGTGCTGCTGGGCCATATCACTTGTTCTGAAGGGTTGTTCGCAGCGCCGCCCAGCCGCCTCTCAGGAAAGCCAACTTCTGGGGCAGTTTCCACTGAAGTTCGATGTATCGGTAGTGGCTGCTACACTTGTTCGATGTAACTATACTTTCTTGCTATATATTTTCATTGTAACTTTACGGTATTCAGAAATTTTTCGATATAGTCAAGTATGACTGTATTGCAACCAACAAATTACAGCTGCTGAGTTTACAAACACTTAGAACAGGGGTTCTCAAGTATGTTCGTTCCGGGGGACCCTGCTAAGCTCCATGAAGCTGCTCTGAAGTGCTCTTGGGACAAAGGAACGACAAGACAGTGGTGCAAACAAACAAAGGGGCATTTATTGCGCCTTTAATACACTAATGCACGCTAGCCGAATTACTACCTATAGAATATTCACATGGGCGCGCGACACATCAAGGAAGGCCGACTCACCGCGACCTGATAGCGAGCGAATATGTTCGCCCCATGCTGTGACACCATCGCCTAGTCGCTCACGTGTACAGTCATGCGAACGGTGGCGCGTTCTAACGATCCGTGTTCGTCCATACCGGTGTCCTGGTCTTAGCCTCACGAGTAGGTCCCGTGAAGCGGGCCGGCGCACGCGCAAAGCGTTCGTGCGTGTTGGTCGCCGATCCCAAGCGGAAGCACTTTCGACCTTTTGCTCCCAAGTCACCCCGCCGTTCGGTGGCGTTAGCATCGTGACACTCGCGCCATCTCTCGCAACGCGCCGCAACCACCACGACCGCCGCCAAAGCTTAGCCACGCGGTGAAGCCAGACTACAGGAGACGCTTGAGAGTCACGCATCCCCACAATCGCAAGCTTTGCTAGTTTTCACGCGTTTTATTCCAAATGCGCGACAAAGTTTTCAAACCCGATTCTCGTTGTCGATATACACTATAAAAACATAAATGGATTAATATGCCCGAGTGACTCAGCACTGCGATTATTAATCTCTAACTCGCACAAGCAGAATGACGAGGATTGACGGTCCGTTGCACTCAGTACCACACCCCCTTGGCGAACTGCGACACATAATAGTATTTGAATCGTGAGCTTTATTTGAAGCAAATGCAGAATCACGCACGCGCACACATGCACGTACAGACGCATGTACGTGCACGCACACACACTACACGCGCGCACGCACACGTATGCACGCACGCAAACACCCATACACATACACACGCATGCACGTGCACACACGCGCACATGCACACACATGCACACACACACACACACACACACACACACACACACACACACACACACACACACACACAGATACAAATACAAAGTACGCGTCCAAACTTTCAGCCCACGCCGGCTGCATCTGCAGTCTCTCCGGGTTTAAGACGGAGAAAGGTGGCCTCTCAGCAGCGGTGGCGCCGCGGCGCCTTCATGTGACCTATTAAACTCTCCCATAGAGTGACGGCTGAGTTTAGTGTCCAGAAAAAGTATTGAGGAACTATGACGCAACTTAGTTTATCTTTAGTTATTTATTTTACCTTCGACGTTTTTATCATTTTTGCAATCGCCTGCAGGTAAGACCGCGGGATATGCGAAGTTTCAGCCATTTAACATACCGCTACCCAAATTTTGGATAGAACAGACTTCGAATAAAACTGACATTTTTCACTGGATTATAACAGTATGTTGTAATAAGTGTCTACTGTATATAATTTTGAAATTCTGTGCAATATCAGCAAGTAAATTCAGTTTTGTTGCCAATGCCGTGGTTCTCACTGGAGCAGTATAACTAATCCTGAGACTAAATCTTGCTCACCAAGCTCTCCACAATCCCCACCCTGCAACCAGAAGAACACAGCTTACCTGTTCCCAGGCCATCCAAAAAAGTCATCATAGCTCCGTGGACATAGGCTGCTGCTGGGCTTAGGCAGCCCATAGTGCGCTTGATGAGCTCTGTCCAAGCCAATATGTCACGTGCAGTGGCTACGCAACGCCGCCCCAGATCATCAGAGCGCAGCCAGTCCAGAAATGCTGCTATAGCGGCCCCCAGAGTCAAAGAGCCAAGATGTATTGCGGGGCCTAGGTTATGGTCTGCAATGGCTGCCAAGTCGGCTGATGATGCCATACCAGGACACCAGATTTCTGTGAAGCGGTTCCGCAATGCTGGTGACAGCTGCAGGCAATGGTACAATATCATCAGCTGCTACGCGATTAACTCAATTAAGCTCTGTTGTGCTCAGTTGAGCCCAACTACTACTACAGTGGAATTAAGTTGATACTATCTTTACACGAACCGGAAAACAGAACTTATCATCCGAAAATTATATTATCCAAAGCAAGCTCCCAAAAGTATGAAAATAGGCCTGCCTACTCGATGACAGACTCAATTGCAAATGTTCATGTGGCACCCAGTGGTACTTTTCAGCATAACACGTTAACAGAGCAGCAACACTCAACGCCACACGCACCGCAGCCAATGCACCTTTAATTAGCAATGTTAATATAGCTCATCAGTTGACGCTGAGCTTTTGTCTTTGCAATGTCCGTGAAAACTTCCTACTAGAAGTTTAAAAAAAAAGCTGGCGTTTCCTCACTCAACTGAGCAGTGGTGCACTGCCAGTCGCTGTGGCCACACTGCCGCAGCAGCATTTTACCGCCTGCGGCGTGGTGCGTGCATTTTTTCCTCTAATGGGGCTGAGGCTTAACACGCTGTTCATGGGTTGTTGGAATGTTATTTAAGCTAGTACACTGGAATATAAAGCTATGAGTGTTAGAAACATCAGTAAAAGCCCACTTCCACTGTTGTATTATCCAATTACAGCTGAAAACGTGATCACAATAATCGTACGAAAATACATTGCTCCTATGGGAAGTTGGCTAGGAAAATAAAAGAGAAACGTATTGTTCCGAAAAACATATTATGCAGAATCGTATCAAGAAGATTCCACTGTATATATGCAAAAGCCAGTGCCAAGAATGTCGCACCTATAATATGCACAATAAAAGCAGAGATATTTTATTAGCAGGGGTGTGTGATATTCGAAATTTTGAATACGAATCGAAACAAACCCAATACAAATCAAATAATCCTTGCTGTTGGACTATGGACAAGCTAAGCTCGTATACGGTCCAATGGCAATAGCTGAATGATCTCGGCTTGTCTACAGAAGATAAAGGGTTCATAAAATCAACCGGATAATTTTATCAAATTCATTATACGTTAGTCAACAGTACATATGAGTGCCACATTTCAATCGGTTTTATGGCTTTTGTCATTAAAAAGTAACCAACATGACACTTTGGGCAGAAAACTGCTTAATCACAGCTGAAATACTTATTAAGTTTCCCCTAACAAGGACAATCTAGAACAATCACTTTCAACTGTTGTCATGTGCTACTTTTCGAGTGGCTCTTTTCCCTGCTCTTAAAAAGAAAGCCGCAGTGTAGTGCACAAGTGGCGAACTGCGAAAGCTTTTTAATAGTTTCGCAGGCATTCTTTCAAGTATAAAAAAAAGAGCTATGCAAACTACCAGTAACGCATTGCAAACCATTGAAAGTGATGTCTTCTAATGTGCTTGCTCAACAAACCTTGTATATTCTCATTATGGCCCTAATGTTATTAAAAATGTTTAATAATTCACTGCTAACTAAGCTATTAGAGCAAAAAATACTGCAGGCTGCTACAGCTCAGACCACTTACAACGTAGCCACTTAGAGAAAGATCATATCAAAGTGAAATCCCAGTAATTCAAAATCTATTATATTGAATTCACGGATAATTCGCATTGCTCTATTGACCCCGGCAAATTCCAATGTACTTGAATAAAAAATATTACGTAGAATCTCCTCAGGGAGTTATCTGAATGATGCGTAAGCATTTCGTAGTAACAACGTGGTGATTAGTGCTCAAACTGAAAACTGTTGGTAAAGTCAAACCCACTTATAACAATATTCAAGTGCCACGAAAATTCCATTGTTATAACCAATAATTGTTATAACCAGGTTGCATGAAAAAAAAAAAAAAAATAGGGGAATGGCAGAGTTATTGTGAGAAAACTACAATGGCGGGCAAGCACCACCTTCCTCCATCAGACTGCTGATGTGTAGACTCGTTTAACTGTTTAACCCTGCTTCCCGCGGGCTCTGATTGCGTGTAACAAGTCGCGGCTGTCGGCTTTCAAGAATGACACTGCTATAGTAAATAATTCGGATTTCACGGCACCGAAAAAATGACCGAATTAACTGAATGTCGATTTATCGAGGGTATCAAGAAAATAATAAATGCTTGCTACATCAACACGCTTTTATTTACTGAATGAATAAGCAGAATCCTGTTTCAATTTTGCACAAAAGCAGTGCGGAAGCAGCAATTCTCATCATCTCGTGACTTATTAGTGCTCACAGCGGCTAAGGCCTCGCAACTTCTGTCACAGCGCGGCCACGGCGTGTCTTCATCTGAGACACGCTTTTCACTACCACGCACACATCCTGATTATTTTTCGCCTGTGTCGCCAGGTCGCCGCCAATCGCGATGAACAGTCGCCGACTGATTTTCCAGACTTCGCGGGGACCGAAAAATAGTCCGAAAAATCGAACAGTCCGCAAAACTCGTTCACCCTAAAAAAAAGAAAATTTATTAGGCTTAAGAGTGGCATAAAAAATCTTTATTAATGCCCTGCCTCACACTACGCTCGGAGGCAATAACATTTGCTTGTATTTGCAAAATACTGACGTCGCCTCTGCTAGGCCTGTCGGTCCCGACGTGGGAGCGGCCCGCGACGTGCTAATACGCGTTCTGCAGGACTGAAACAATAAAAGTTATTCAATCAATCAATCAATCTGCATACAGTCGACAAGAGCGTCACCAGGGAAATCTCCTAAGGAGATCGAAGAAACGAGCCCCGTTACTTCACACGTGGCCTCCGCGATCAGCTCAGACAGCGCACCGTTTGCTCTGGCCTTCCCTTTCGGCACGTAGCCCAGCGGAGAACTGTAATCTTGCTAACTCCGCAATGCTCTAGCAGGTCAACGACGGCGCGCTGCCGGAGCTGATCACGGACGCCATGCTTTGCACCACTTGGCTCTCGCGAAAGCACCGGCGGTGGCACCGATCACACAAATGCGAAGCCGCACATGTCTCTGAGGTGCGCACATCACGTGCAAAATAAAAATAGTAAAGAAACAGCTTTCGCAAAGTGATCAAGACAATAGTGCTGACCAAAAAAAAACACGAAAAAATTGTCGTCCCCTAGAGCGTTCTGTCAGCTGAAGAGGAGCGGGCATGGCCTCCAAGACAAGAGGATGGAACGCGTTTCCGAATCGTGGAAGCTATAGAGCGGGCCACTGGAAGCCAAGCCTGGGCAAGCCAGCGGAAAATCCAACATGGCAGCCACCAAAAAACGGGGAGCATGGCTCAGAACTAGCGATTTAGTACGGAAAATTGAACTTTGGGGCCTAAATTCGTCCGAAAAATCGGTCACAAAAATGCATTAGCTCTATACGAACCCTGACGGTGCATTTATGAAGTCCGGAATATCCAACAAGTCCGAATTTTTGGAGTCCGAAAAATCCATCGGCGACTGTAGACAGTGCTCTTCATCCTCAACAGTTTTGCACAGAGTAAGCCGCAACAGCCGTAAAGAGCTTGTAGTCACGGTTCCCTCTTTATGCAGAACGAAAGGAACTAATGCTCGCAACACTATGTGATTCAAGGTTTAAATCTATTTTCTGCACAAATTCATTCAATCAACTCACATGAACTCTCCATTGCAGCACTTTCAAAATCCGAAGCCATTGACAAGTCATGCCGCAAGCAAAGAAGGCCAGGGAACAGTCTGGGAGACTGTCGAACTGCTGCCATCAAAACGAAACCAGCACAATGAGCTCACACCTTATAGTCAAGAAGTTGAAAAATACTTCAATGAACCGCTGATCCCAAGAAAGGATGATCCTTTGAAATATTGGAAAGAGCATGGAGGTTCGCTGTATCCAGAATTCGCCAAAATTACTTTGCGATACCTTCCCATCCCTGCTACAGAGGCGCCCAATGAGCGCATGTTTTCAACTGCAGGAAACACCGTAACATCGCGGCGGGAGAGCCTGAAGCCAGGTCACGTGGAACAGCTTGTGTTTCTGCATGACAATTTGTAGCCTTGCGGTAACAGTCACTTACCGCTTTGTGTGCTCGAGGACATGAGCAGACATCATTTCTTTGTTCTTTCTGTAAATTTTCAATAAAATCTTTTGTATTTAATATTCGATTCGATATTCCATATTTTGGCCACTATTCAGCACTATTCGATTCGAATTCGATTCGAGATGAAATTTCCCTATTTGCACACCCCTACTTAAAGGCACAAATAGGCACGAAGCGTTCTAGCGTAGCTGTCATTCCAGTACGATTTTCACTGATGACTATGGCGATGCGAACTCAGTCACTTCATTTCGGTGGACGCTAACGCCGTTTTGGCTCTATTTGCGCCATTTTGGCTCCATTTGCGGCACTCCGCCAGCCCAGCACTACCAGCACAGTTTGCTCGGTCTATTCGTGCTTCGGACGGTGGCGTGGCGAAGAGCTATGGGGGCAGCTCATTTGTGTTCGGAGGGGTGGAAGGACAACGGGATGGAGGAGCGCGAGGCTGGCGATGCGGAGAAGGATGGAAAACAGCACGCGGCGGCGTACAACGGCTCAAATTTCTTTTTTCTTTTCAAGGAGTTCACATTCCATTCCCTTTCGGGACGGACACACAGTAGTCTGACTTCATCGTTATAACCTATAATGGGGCACATGGGCATTGTAGTAAGCGGGTTATTTCACCATAGGAAACATACAAAAGTTGTTGATGGTGCAGCAGCTTCTCATTGTTATAGCCGATATAATCTTAAACTGGTATCGTTATAAGTGTGTTCGACCGTAAACATAGCACTGCTCAGCGGCTGTGCATTTACCATTGCTCAGCAACAGTAAACGTCACGTCGTCACAGACACACGCTCGTGCCATTGCTCACGCGTTCGTCATCATCTTATTCAATAGTTGGCTCCGATGCCACCGATCATGCCAGTACAGTGGAATCTCGATGATACGATCACGGCTAATACGAATTTCCGGATGATACGAATTTTTCTGTGGTCCCGGCCAAGCCCCATTACTTTGCAACGTGCTAGAGAACGGTTGTTACGAATCGATTTTCGACCCACGTCGGTTGATAAGAATAAACGCCGCCCCACCAACGGCCGCGAAAGAGAACAGCGCGGACGTGGTACCAAACAGCGCGGAGGCCGCGACTGGGCACGAAGAGCTTGAAGCGGTGGCGGCGCTTTTGTTGCTTTGTGCTTTTCCTCCTTTTCCGCGTGCCATTGGATGGAGTGGCTGCTGTGCTTCAGGCCGCGTTCTGTGTGTTTGCGCCATTTTGCCTAGTCGCAGCGAGCTATGTCAACCGAGATACGATCTCGGCTGATTCGCTGCGGCCGTATGCCTCCGTTGGCGCGTCTTCCGTCGACTGCGTTATCTGTGCCGATGGCACAGGGCGATTGTCGGTTTCGCTGCTGAATTCACACGGTGCAAGATAGCGCGGCACGTTCAGTCGGGTGCTCCTCCGCTTCTCCCGCTAATCGCCCTATTTTTCTTGCCGTAGGAGGCTTGCGCTTCCGTATTCCGAAGGCGTGCTTCGTCCAAAATTTCTTCTCCAACGAGCGATGATCCATCACTAACCTGGGAGCTCTCAGTAATCCTAATTCTGCGTGTCAAGTAAAGACGCTGACGTGGTTTACAAAGCAGACAACTGCAGTTGCCATCTTGCCCCTGCCACAGCAGCAACCAATGAAGAGACGCCTTTCAGCACGGCAGCCAATCGGAGGCATGCCTTCATCGGAGGGCACGCGTGACTACTTCTCGCAGACCTGCGCTTCTTTTGTGTTTTAGCGTTTGTTACAAGATGGCGACGACAGACGAATTGAGAAGCGGGACGGCGAAACTTTGAGCTTTCGAACGATACCCAGATGGCGGCGCTCGGTAGCAGGAAATACGAGATATATCTCCATGAACTGCGGTGATTGTGCGCGATTTAAAGCTTATACTTAATAGCGCATGAAAAGGGACGAAGCACGGATGGACGACGCGGACACAGCACGTCCATCCGTGCCTCGTCCCTTTTGATGTGCTATTAAGTATAAGACATGGAATACCAACTCGCCCAATCTTACGCTCTTTCGATTTAAAGCTGTTTTCTCGCCCTGTGCACTGACGAATTAATCTTTTTCGGCCACTTTTAGCGCGTTTTCAGCCAAACCATTCTGATGCAGCGTAGATTAGACTTTGCAGATACCGAAACGCGTGGTTTTCAAAAATCAATCTTTCTCGCGATTTTCACATCCCCCCTTAATTTAGCTAGTTTCAATTGTGTTTTGATGATATGAATTTCGGCTATTACGAATATTTTTCGTGACCCCGTGAGATTCGTATCATCAAGATTCTACTGTATTCCCATACTGCCCCTTGCGCTCATGCCACTGCTCGCGTGTTCGTCATCGTCTTCTTCCACAGCTGGCGAAAACATTGCTGCTGGCTCTACCTTGAAAGTGATCGTGTTATGCAAAGAACAGATGGACGAACACATGGACAGTTTTCTCGTTGGGTAACCATAGAAATGCTTACGCATTTAAAGAACTTCAGTGAATTCAAACTTTAAAAACCCCACAATGGTTCATTCGAACAAAATTTCTCCCTCCCATGAACCACTTTTCGGACAAACAAGCCAAAGGCGAAGGTTCGATGCATCGCTACCTACCATGTGCCGTCAAAATGATGAGAAAAGAGGTGCAAGAAGCCGAGACCGAATTGGAGCAAGCAGAGTAGTATGCACCCTCCTTTCCCATCATGCTCCTTTACCCTCATTTCACATCACTCGTTCACCTACAACTCCCCCAACTTTCCCTTTCCCCCCTCCATTCCCTTTCTCCTATTGCGCACTCGGTCATGTCATCTTCAATATTGAGCAGATGGGAGGTCAGCGTGCATCAAGCCACCATCCCTCTCGGCTCACTCTTGCAGGTTTTCCTTCGCATCTACAGCAAACGGTGTGCAAGGCGAGATGTTATTAACTTGGACTAAATACATAACATAGGCTTCTCCTGGCACATGTAGTCAGGAGTTGTCGGAGAAAAGATACAACTTTTTTAATACAGTCAAACCCGCATATATCGAACTCGCAAAAAAACTGGAATTAGTTCGATATATCGAGTAATTTGATATAGAACATTTCAAGAATTTGACAATGTACAAAACGCACCTCATTAAAAAAGTGTTATTTATTTCCTAAATACATGTGCGGCGGGCATATTAGTGCGAGAAATAGTCGCCGATCTTCTGCTTTTTCATTTTTAAAGCATTGTTGAGCATACTTTTTTTAACATTGTCGAGTGACTCGGAAAAGCCGAGACCACAGCCTTCTATGGACACGCAGTTGCGGCGAACAATGCTCAGTGCATGAAGTGCATCAGAAGATGTGGGCGGGTCGGAAATGGTTCGGTCCTCGCAGTTACTGTCGCCAGCAAGATCCCTAGCCAGATCAGCAACGATGTCTTCGTCAGCTAGCTCTCCGATGGTCGCAACATCGTTGTCGATGGTGACGAAGTCTCGCTGCAGTCCCATCACAAACAGCACCCTGGAACTCAGACAGCTGGCTAAACAAATCATCAAGTTCCTCAATTGGTTCGTCGCAATTTTCGGATGAGCTTGCACCAGCCTCGCCGGAAACACTGAGTCCACAATGACGGAAGCAATTCTGAATTGTTTCTTTTTTGACGTTATTCCATGATGCATTCAGAATCGTTATTGCGCCCAGGAGGTCAATTTTCAACTCCCGGCCAGTGCGAAGGTTTAGCAAAAGTTGTTGTACAAGGCGCTTTCTATAGCTTGCCTTCGGTGCACGAATGACGCCTTGGTCTAAGGGCTGCAGCCCTGAGGTTGTGTTCGGCGGCAAGAAACAAAGCTGATGCTTACCTTACAATGACGCGCAGAGCATTTATCAAAGAGTAAGCAGATTTTTCTGCCTTCGTTTACCAGGCCATCGTCCATACTCGGTGGGCACCGGTAGCACCTGGTCTCTTGTCCGCCATATATCGATAGCGGCTACTATTTTTGTTCGATTTAAGCGTAATTTTTGCTATATATTCTCATTGTAACATTACGGTGTTCAAAAATGTTCGATATACGGGGTAATTCGATATAAACGGGTTCGATATAGTCGGGTTCGACTGTACGAGCCCAGTGATGGTTTTTATTATTTACCAAAGTGTGGAACGAAATTCATTGGTGTTCGTTACCTTTATGTTTCAATGCATAAAAGAGTGTTTTGTTAAAAAGCACTTGGAAGAACAGTGAATTTTTACGGCAAGTTTCATGGTTCATATCTCCAAACTGACGTCGTTCTGGAAATTCATTCCAAGTGGATACGCCTTGCAAACTCACCAGCTACAATTAGTAAATTGCAATATCTGCCATAAAGTAATTAATTCAAAAGATAATTACTGTATTTACTCGAATCTAGGCCGACTCCGATTCTAAGCCGACCCCCCAAAAGTTCGAAGTCCGAAAAAAAAAAAAAAACTTACCTCGAATGTAGGCCGAACGAAAAAGCGAGGACAGCGTTCGCAAAATGAAACACCATTTATTAAATTTGAACATGCCGAGCTCATTCTATGTCACCATCGCTGCTAGCCTCGTCGCTATCTTCCTTACTGCTGACATCTTCAAACAGTGCGCTATATTCAGTACCATCCAGCGCATTAGAGATGCTGCATTTTTGGAAGGAGCGCACGTTGCGGCGCATGCAAAAACCATCTCCCGTGGCCCCCTCCAACGACAGACCGATGCCGAAGTTCCGCCCGGTTTGAACGTTTGACGATGCCTCTACGGCTAGCACAACTACCGCATTTACTCGATTCTCACGCTTCCTCGATTGTAACGCGCACCCGTTTTCCGCGAGGAAAAATTTGGAAAAATAGATTTCCTCCCGATGCACTGATGTTGCGATGAATAAAAAAAGTCGCAGTTTCGCCCGAAAGGCGATGCATCGAATGCGGTAGCAAATTAGTAGACCGCTATTAACAAGCACGGTGTCACGCGCGCTCAAGCAAACATGAACACACCTCGCTCGTTGACCGCGGAAACGAACTGTCAAAACGCTGGAGACAAAGCGCGCCTTCGTGCTAGCATGCCTCTCGCTTCAACGCGGCGAAAACACGGCGCGCGGCGGACTTTACCAGTCGCAGATTGCTTTCAAGATAGGGCCAAGCCTGATCGTATCGCCGGAGTGGATCGTCGCAGATTACGTCCTGCTTCGGTCCACTGAAACCGTTCCGCATTGCTTTGCTGGCGAAAATCCTCTCCCTTCTGTTTGCGCCAGTCCCGCTCGCAAGTTTCGGATTCTCCGAACGCCCGTGATGCGGCCCGATTTCCATCCGTCTCCGCACAGATGATCCACTTTCCTTTTAAATGCGGCATCATGATGAACTCGGTACTTCATGCTGATAGATAGAGCAGACGCTGAGAACGTGAAGACAGACGGTAGACTATTGCCTAAGCACGTGTACTGCAGCACACGGAGGAAGCTTCCGCATGCTACGGTAGCTAGGCACGACGTGCGTGCGAGGCGGCCATTTTGAAATGCCGACACAGATTTAGGGTCGTGTTGAAAGTGCGCGTTAGATTCGAGTAAATACAGTATTCGTTTAGAAAGCGGCACTAAAGTGGCATCGCCCATTTGGTGCCATTACGATAACGCCACACCGCGCGCCGATGCTGCACCATACCGATACTAGAGTGTACAAGAACTATTGAGTGGCGCGACCGAAGGCGGCGCGCGGCGCGCGCCTTGCATACCGCGTCCCCTTTTTTGGAAAAGTAGAGGTGGCGCTGGCGTCGCCCACTCTTGAAGCAAGCGGGCGCGCTCCGGCCTGTGATGGCTGTGTGCGTGCGCGCGCGCGAGCTTTGCCGCACATTGGTGACTCAAAAAAAAGGGGGGGGGGGGGGGAGTAGCGTTTAAATCTCGGTTATACACCTGGGTGCAAGGCTGGGTACGCTCGCACGGGCCAAGGCCGCAATTGCTCACTTTTTAAAGCTCCCAGAGATGAAGAGCGACGACTTGCGTGGGAGAGAAATGGGTGCAGACTTGATATGCTCGTCGGCACTGATTGCACTGTGTCCGAGCTTCACTTTTAGCCTCATTTCACCGTGAGAGACTACGGGCACATAACGGAACAGAAGTTCGAGTGCCAAGGATGAAACCAATTCTTCGACCTGACGCGGTGCCGACTATTTTGCTGAAGGTGCCTTGATATCTAACCAATAAAACACCGACACCGCGGTCACTGACGCAACGGCGTCAGTTCGCGTCTGATAGTGACGTCGAAATTTGTTGCATTGAAGAGAGAATGCTTATTTAAAGCAACCATGTGCAGCAGAATTATGATTTCAGACACTTTTGCGGAGACCTACGAAGGAGAGCGCGTTAGAAAAAAAAAAAAAAAAAACGGAACAAAGCTTAGAAATCTTTAAATCTGCTTTAAAAACAGATATCGCAGTTGTGTGAACTGCATCTGTTAGAGCATCTCGAGCGGAAAAATGTTATATATCAATGTACAGCTTAGAAGAAATATTTACAATGTTTACGAAAATTTTGGAAAATTCCTGCTAAGAAATTATGGGTGTCTTTCAGAGCAGTGTATAATACATCAATTTTGCGCACTGCGGATATCCAAGTATACAAATGATTGCAGTATAAAATTTGTGACATTTTTGTTTAGTACTTAGTTAAATTTGATGCTTGCCTTTTGTTTTAGTTTAACGATATTTGTATAAAAAAGATTGACAACTTTAATAAACATTCTGCTTCCCACACTTTGATCATTTGAAAGTTTTAGTTCAAAAGGCAATAAAACCCATCAAGAACGGTGCAGTGGATGCCGAGCAAATTGATAATTTTTTTTTCGCATGCACTAAGGCAGGGGTTCTCAGGTACGTTCATCCCAGGGAACCCTGCTAAGCGCAATCACGTGACAGACTAGACTCTTCCCCCCCTCAACGTTGCCCCCCTTCTCGAACTAACCGCGTTGTCATGGCAATCGTGGAGCTCTTAGGTGCCTAGGGACATAATCGCTTAGGGACTTTTGAGGCACTGGTCTCCGCTGAGCGTGGCTCTCTTATCTCCGGGACCGGGCGCAGTGACCTTGCCAAGCGCAGCTCCTACGTGCGTAGGGAGCGAATCGTTTAGGGCGCGTTGAATATCTGGCGGTGTCTGGGCCACGCCGGCCGCGCTGTAGCGTTTGTTCAGGGCCGTTTATAGTCCGACGTAACGCGAGCGTGCACGCTACGTCACGTTGGCGGAAACGAACCTCTCAACGTAACCGGCGGCTTCCGACGCGGCCCGATGGGCACGGCTCCTGACCCATTCGCGCGTTGGTCGCGCAGAATGCGCCAACCCACAATGCATTTAGCGCGAAGAAATAAAGGCGCCCACTCCACTTCGCCGATGGTCGCAGACAGCCCTTCAAAGCGGCGCGCGGGCTTGTGATCATATTGCGCATGCTCCGAAGATAACAGCCGACGCGCGCGCGTCGGAAGAGATGGCGTTTCGGCTGGCGCAGCGTGGCTGGCCGCGAACGATGCTGACCTGCGCGCCGATAACGTCGGACTAGAAACGAGCGGTCGGGCGGGTCCGCATGACACCAGTTTCCCGCGCGCACGTCAGGGAAGCGGACTGCTCTCATTGGTCTCCTTCATGCGCGGCACGCGGCAAACCGCAAGAAATCGGTCCTGGAGCGATCCCTTCTGCGGCTAGAAAAACCCGTTTCGCGGCTGCTTTCACGGCGCGCGCGTCTTGGCACGCCGCGACGTGAGCCGAAAGAGACGCGGCGCGCGCCTCGGCGCACGTCGCGGCACGCTTGCACTGGACGGGTTGGCGCATGTGCGAAAAGTCGACCTTGCCGCCCAGCTTTCGACGAAAAAAACAAACAACCATCACGGACTTCTTTACGAAGTGAAGGTATGGAATAAAAGCCTTGTTCATATGCATATTCTTGTTTGTCCATTCGGTATAATTCGGCATTCGGATAATCGGACATTTTTTTACTCCCTGAGATCCCGAAATTAACGGGTTTGGACTGTACATCAATTTTGCGCACTGCGGATATCAAGTATACAAATGATGTGCAGTATAAATTTGTGACATTTTGTTTAGTACTTAGTTAAATTTGATGCTTGCCTTTTGTTTAGTTTACGCTATTTGTATGCAAAAAGATTGACAACTTTAATAAACATTCTGCTTCCCACTACTTGATCATTTGAAAGTTTTAGTTCAAAGGGGCAACAAAACCCATCAAGAACGGTGCAGTGGATGCCGAGCAAATTGATAATTTTTTTTTCGCATGCACTAAGGTATAGGAGATAGGTGTAAGCTTCTTGCAGTTCGAATAAGGATTCTGATTACAGACAATATCTATACCTTCGGCAGAATTGCGACTAAATGAAAAAAAAAAATTATACTAGAAACGTGTGCTCGTTAATTTTCCTCGGGTGAATATACGTTTCACTGTCTAACAAATGATATCGCTCCGTGTAGGACGCACGTATCGGAATTTTCTCGAATGTTATCGATGGTTGTATCGGCTGTCTGTTAATTGTCACCGAACCTTGCGTAATCTGATTGCATGTATGCGCGACGCGAATTGTGTACTATTTTCTGGAAGACACGCTGGCACCAGCGATTACTGTGGAACCTTCGATGACTCATACGTAGAGAAAGAGTCAAGTATAAAAGCCGACGCGCTCGACCCGCTGGTGAGATTTTCAACTGTGTTCGCCGCTTTCATTGTGCTTTGAGTGCAGCCGGTTTTTTCGCCCAATGAAGAGTTAGTTTTGCCATTCACAGTTTTGCTGCGGTGTTCTCGACCGTCACTACCACGTGACAATACAGTTATTGCAATACTGCTCACACACTCCGCTGTGCTCATTAGAATGCGTTTTGTACAGGAAAATTTATAATTAAGTAGGCAATAAAATGAATGACGGATATTGATCGCTCCGATAGCAACGTTTGATCCAATTTCCAAGCAGCAGATTAATAATACGGTTTTCCAGAATAAGGGTATTGTCGCGCTTCAGCAATCATCTTACAATCATTTTGCACGTCATAAAAAAAAGAAAAAAAAAACCTCTCCGATCATGCCAGGTGCTCGCCCGGCGCAGATTAATTGTAGCCGGGACAGTAATGTAGTTCAGTTGCGATGAAACATTAATTTCTACGTTCCATTCGTGGAAACTCTCCGTTTCTGCAAACGCACCGGCAAGCTGCCGCCTGCGAGGCCGGACTACGCTTTCAAGAGTGGTCGACTACAGCGCCGCCGCTACTTTTCCGCACGAAAAGGCCCTCTCCACGGCCGCCGGTCGCGCCACTCAAAATATTCTAGTACACTCTACCGATACTACCGATACGACGCAGGTCAAAATGGCGACGTCGCTCGTGTACTTCAGCTGGCTACTGGCTCAGCTAGTAGCGGCTGCGATACTGACTTTTCTAGATGGCGCTAACTATGCACCATATTTATCAGTTTCAGTTAAAAACTGGCGCGTTTTTTAAAATCCTCGAATCTAAGCCGACCCTAGAGTTTCGTGTGTGATTATTTGAAAAAAACTATCGGCCTAGATTCGAATAAATACGGTAGTTGATTATTGTTATTAGTTGAATAGGTGTTTCGATTTTTCTTGCAAGTAATGTCCGCCTCTAAGAATAATCCAGCTCAAGGACTAGAATTATGTTATCGGCAATAGGTTATTTTTTAAAATGCCATAAAACTTAAAAATCATCACCCTGTATATCAGTGAACATCCCACGACAGTATGCTGCACAAAACTCCCGCCACCTAGGCCTAACAAGCACCCTCTCATTGGTGGCCAAAGTTGACGTTTCGTGCAGAGTCAACGAAGTGCTTCACAGTGGCTGTACGACACTTCGAAAGCAGAGAAACAACTTCACCGACAAAAGTGGGGGCACATCCCGGTTGTATGTTTCGATCCCTGGACCCACAGGGCCGCTTGGTCTATGTTTTGCACGTGCATAGCCTTTGAAAAAATGTCCTTATGGTTAAAGAGTGGTGCCGCTTTAAGTGGGGAAATTCGCGACTCCGGTGACTTATGTTATAAGCGGTCTATGCTGTAGCACTATACAGTTGGTTTCATCTACACAGAAAGCTTCAAATATTTTTTAAATACTTACTCTGTGCTAGCTAGTACAGGCTCTATAGTGTGAGACCTGGTCATGTCAACCTGCAATCTGCAACAGCAGTCTACCACATTTGGAGCTAAAGGTCTCACCTCTCGTTTGCCAAAGTCGCCTCCTGGATTCATGGTCGCCAAGAGACGAAACCCTGGGCTGGCCACCAGCTCACGCCCACAGTCTGGTAGCAGCAGGGTACGCTCGGGCTCCAGCAGGCTGTTCAGACGCTCCAGCACAGCATCTTCAGCGAGGGAGATCTCATCGATCAGAAAGGGTTCACCGCCAAGCATTGCCTCCACCAAGGGGCCGTCCACCCACTGGAATAGGGGGCCCTCTGGCTCCCTGCCTGGTCGCAGGCTTCCCAGCAAATCGCCCGCCTCCGAGTGTAGGTGACAGCTTACAGTACGAAGCTGCTGGCCTCCTAGCAGGGCCAGCAACTGACAGATTGTCGTCTTGCCACACCTGCCAACAAAAAGCAGGTGAGATAAAAGGCTTGCAGGAACAAACCGGAGATATGAACAGAAGCAGTTAGCACATGATGGTTCAAGGCCCTCCAAAGGCCACTCCTTTGTGTAAAAACCTAAAGACTGTCCAGTACTCTCTAGAGCCACTGACAAGGCTAAATGATGTTTCGCACATGTTCATGAATATGTGAACTGCACAGTGTTTGCTTTCGAAATTCTTATACTTTTTTACATTGTTGGTACTGTTTGCTCAGCCAAAGGAATTCAGTGGAAGTCCGCAAGATGAAGCACAAAGCAATGAACAAAACCATGCATTAATTTCCTGAAAGGAAAGTGTCTCCACAGCCTTACGTATTTGAGGAGCAGTTGACCAAGCACCGCAGCTGAACTGAAGATTCAAATTAAGTGATACAAGAACATTCAACTTAAATTTCCAATAAAATACATCAGTGACTATTCCCTCACTATTTTAATAAATTCTACACCCCTTTAAACTGTGTTTCACTCACTCCCTCACCCTCACTTTCACCAGTGCACCAATAGGTCCCTAAACATTTATCACTGAAACCTTGTGGCAAGGAGAATGCCCTGGCATGAAAACTAATACCATGAGCCCATCAACAGTGAAGGTCCACAATATTAGCACAGCAACATAAACACAACCCATATTTTCTCAATTTAACAACTGCATAAGAATTACCAAATTTTCCGATGTACAAGACGCAGCATTTTTCCAAAATTTTTGGCAGTGCGTCTTATACAACGATCTTATATACTGGATTTTCTTTTTTTTTTTTGTGGCATTATGAATTGATGTTGATTAGGCTTTTTTTTTTTTTTCAACATTTACAATGGACCATTACGAATGATGCGCCCTAAATGCGATACTAAACCGTCAACCTGCCAAAAGTAGAGTGCCATAACAAAAAAGAAAGAAACACAAAAAGAGAGAGAAAGGAAAAAGAATAACAAGCCGCCGTGCGAGTTTTGGGATCACGAAGGCAGCGAGGGTTTCGGAGGCGGACGTTTTGCAAGCCGCAAGTAGTAGGTTAAAATGGCAAATGATGATCACAGATATACAGCAACAGGGCGCATGCAGCACGCTTCATTCAGCGAAGTTGGTCTGCAATGCCTGGAGTGCGGTTTTGGTAGGCTACAGTCACTGCAAGGTTTCGCAAAGTAGGCCTATTAGGTTCATCAGCGCCTGAGCACGACGCAAGCAGTGACGACGGCGATTATGAAGCTGAAGGGTATGCCCCAGCGATGCTACCACCAGAACTTACAGAACTTTTTGACAGCGTGTCGGAAGACGGAGACTTAAAAGGTTTTGAGTGAATAAAATGTTACTCCTGCTTTTATACGGGATGTTTATTAATGCGTGTTCATCAAATTTTCCCCCACAAGTTTGCTGCTTCACAACTGTTCTTACAGAGACTAAGTTCTCAAAGACGCTAATTGGCAAGTACGGCAAGTTTACGCAACCACACGTAATGAAGTTTATTTGTGGCCAGTGAGTAAATATAGGTACGTCTTATACAATGGGGCGTCTTATACCCCAGAAAATACAGTACTAAGAAGATTGACTATTCTTTTATGTCACTTTGTTTTTTCTAGTTTCCTTTATTATGAATAAAAAGGTATGATACATGGTAGAAACAGACATGAAAATGAGATGCTCAAAAATATGAAACAGCTAGCTGCTCACCCAGTATCTCCTACCAGCAGGACGGGTTCATCAAACTGAAGTGCCCTCTGCAGCAAGTATGCCATGCGTCGAGCATCAGCAGTCCACACAAGATGCTTGAATCCTTTGGGAGCAACTGTGCATGGAACCCCAGAGAACAGCTTCTCCGGGTCCACTTGCCGCTTGAACTTTTTGCTGAGCACCTCTGCCACAAGCTGTGCCTCCTGGGGTCGGCGAACTCGTCCAGCCAACAGGGCATATCCTAACAGAAGGACACAGCAACACTGAAATTTCACAGCGAAATTGCAGAGAGTGCAGAGAAATACACTCACAAAAAAGTGCCAGCACAGCAAGCTTTTGCACTCAGTGCAAGCAAACTGAAAGTCAAATCAGGAAGGAAATTTGTAAGATATCGAGAGCCTTGTGCCATGATATGCAGGTGAAATTCCAAAAATCAAATCCGACTGTGCAAGTCCCAAGACATATTAAAATTTTATCAATTGCAATTGACAACCACAAAAGTGCTTGAAAGAATTACTGTAAAAGAACTCAAGGTTAGATAAAAATGAGACTTTGAAGTCCTAGAGCCAGTCACTAGCAACTGATGTCAAGGTCCGAGCTGGACAAAAAACCTAGAAGTAGAAAAATACTGTGTTCTGAAATATACAACGCAAATAATGTCAGTCCTTCAACAGTGCTTAGAGAAAATCAATCAATTAGCTCAGGGGGCAAGGAACAAAGCTTGTTCAAACAAATGCTACCCAGTACTAAGTTCATGCCAGCAACAATTACCATGTGCAGGAATGTGTAGGCTTTAACCCTTTGAGGGTAATTTTTTTTTTTTTTTTTTTTTGCCAAGACGCAGATTTAAAATCTTCAGTGGAACCTATTTCGAAAAAAGAACATTCGGCAGAGACACATAAGACTGCTTACATGTCGGAATGCGAAAGCATTAGAGTCTCGCTGGTGAAACCTTTAGTCGGCCTGATGGCTGTGATACGACACAATCATGCACGCACTGGGCACATCTTTAGTCAGCCAGAACCGTAAAGCCGCTGCGGCGTCGGGGAAGTGTGCTCGTCTTGCACTGCGGAGGCCCGGGTTCGATTCCTACCCAGACAGAAATGTAGGAATTTTTTTTTTTTTAAGCCATTAATCTACTTCGTTTACGGGAACCTCCCTGAGAAATTTGACGTCAATCCAGTGAAAAGAGTAAAACTCTTTGCGCCGTCAGCCATTTTTGGTACCAACGCTCAGTTACGTCACGCCACTGACAACACTGGATTTTTGCGTAATGGGGCACGTAATGCTTTCGCATTAAAATTTACCGTAATCTTTTTAATGACAAAAAAGTGAAGTATGACATAAAGTAAAAAGAAAAAAACATTTTCCGCAGGTAAACATGCACTGTGTATTCATAAGTACAGATGGGCTTTTATAAATACAGTCAAATCTCGATAATTCGAACTCGAAGGGGCCCGAAAATTTGTTTGAATTAAAAGAAGTTCAAATTAAAAGAAGGGCGTATTTTTGAAGTATTTGTGCACCATGGCATGATGCACGAACGATGCGAGTCGTGGAATATTGCGGCATGCAAGCGCATAGCAAGCGCGGGCCACGAAACTACCCATGCCGGCTAACGCTTGCTTACCGATAACGGCAGAAAACGAAGCTTCAGGGAGCGGGCGGCGTCGGCACACGGGTGCGCGCGGAGACTTTCGAAGGTGAGGAAGGAGGGCGGCAGGGAAGCGGATTCGGCCTCGGCAACTCCGCCGCTTCGATGGCAGTGGCTTCGGTGGCTCCTCTCACCCTCCCTCTCAACTCCCTCACCTTTGACTATCTCCGTGCACGGACGCTGCCGTGCCGGCGCCAGCTTAGCCCGCTCCCTGAAGTTTTGTTTTTTGCCATTATCGGGAAGCGAGCGTTTGCCGGTGTGGGCAGTTTCGTTGCCGGACTATGCCTCCGCCGCTGCTTCCCTCTGCGCTGCTGCCGCAGCGTGCAGGGTCAACATGTGACTAGAAAATAGAGGAAGCATAAAGGAGAAGGGTTCACTGCCATTTTCTCCGCGTGGCTGCAACGTCGGCACTAGAGTGTGCTAGAATACGGTTGTCTAGAACACTTTAGTCGGCACGTACACGCGTGTTCCGGCGCGATGCAGAAACGGCGACCTTGCAATTTGAAAGAGGGTGAAATTTCCGCTGCAAGTTTTTTTTTTTTCCCCTTCCTTCGCGCGCGGAATTGAGGGGTCTCTCCTGAGCTTTTGCTCTATGGCGGTGTCGGAGCAATGCCGGTTGGAGGCGCCGCCGTGTGATTTAGCGCGCTGTTAAGAGCATTGTCGGTGCGCGGTATGTTCGAATTAACCATCGCAAATGCTTTCGCGTTCAAATTACCGGGCGTTTTCGCACATTGGAATACGTGCAAGTTTGACGGGACCACAGCGTCAGTTCGAATTAAGTGTGTTCGAATTAACGAGATTCGAGTGTACTTATAAGAATAAGAAAGTAGATACACTGTGTGAGGAGAGAGTGGCAGTGTAAGCAAACTGAGAAGTCCAGGTGACGCAAGGCAAGGCGCAGTGCTCGGAGGCCGCGCACATGATTGACTGTAGTTGCCAGGAGAAGGACAAGGTGGCACGAGTGCAGTGGCGACAAAGGAAGGAAGACGTGGGTGGCACGCAGTGTGTGCTGCTTGTGATGAGCGCCGAGGGACAGCATGAGAGAAGAGTCGCGGAGTGTGGTAATAAAGGGAATGTTTGCGATGAATGTGACGGCCTGTCATCGTTTGTAATAATTGAAATAAATATATTCCGATTCGGGCACTTGCGCAAGATGCATTGAAGGAATCGCCGCTTGACTCACTTAAAGAAGACCAACCGGCGCGTACGTACATAGCGTAATCGAACAGTTTATGTGAGCGCACGGAAGAAAACTGTATGGTCGTGCACCCGTCAAAGAAAAAAAAAAGAAGTGTCAGAAACTTGCAATAATCCATCGTTCTATCGCCAAAAAGGGACAATCAGTTTTTGCAAGCTGAGCCTCAAGAAAAGAAACGCAGGCATGGCAGCATCATTTGTATATGGTGGCATCGCTTCCAATACCCATCTCACACGGGCATTTGGAAGGCCTTCCAACCCATAGTCCATTGTCGAGCACGAGCTGCTACACAAGCGGTTTCGAAGGCCGCCGTGTCAATATTCTACCGAGTCAACAGAGCATCCTAATAGTGTTGTGCAAATATTCGAATTTTCGAATAGTAGTTTCAATATTACGCTATTCAATATTCGCTTCGAGAGCAGTTGTAATATTCGTGCTTTTCGATGTGTTGGCAAACGGTTGCGAGTTTGTTACTGTCTAATAATCAGTTCCACTGGCAGCCGTAGCCTCCACCGCGGCAACGCTAGGCCTAGCTACTTTGACGTTCGCTACGAAGTTTCTTGCTGTTCGGTGCCGTGTTTTTAATTGAAACAGCTCGCCGCTGTTGGCGAACTGAAATGGCGCCGACTCTGCCTTTGTGATCCTCGCCAATGGCTTCGAAGCTCGGAAGGCATGACGCGTTATGTAATGCCAGTTCCCGAAACTCAGCTTCGCCTCAGTACACTAGTGTTACGCGGTGAATCATACTAATAGTGGGAAGGAGCAATTGTCACGGGACACGGTATGTATTCACACGCCGTCTCCTATCTCAGTACGAGCACCAATACGACTAATAAGTGTACTGGCAGGTCTTTAAAGCTATTTCGGATGTGCCTGTGGAGATTTGAGCCCTTGGGAGCAGTAAAAGGCATGAATTTATGCTTTCATACTGCCCGATTTTTCGGACGTTTTCGCGGCTCCTAGGGAGTCCAAAAAATCGGACGTTGACTATATTAATTGTAGTAATTTCATCAACTCTGTTTAACAACGGGCAAAAGAAACCGAGCAACGAGCTCCAGAAATGCAGGTATATGCCGACGTCATCTTTGCCAATCGTGGTGCCCTGCTTGCCAGCACTCTTTTCTCACCACCACCGCGTCCGACACTAAGTTAGAAAAACCAGTTTCGGACCTTTAAAAATTTCTCATAACCTTCAAAATTGCTCAGAAACTTATTTGCGAGAAAGCTTATCAACACGATTTCAAAACATTTGAACTATAATAATCCGAGAAAGCAATGAGTAAATGACATCAACATTCTCAAATGTATTTGAATAAATAAGTCCTACTTGAATTAATTGTGGTCTCATTCTCACAAATTAGTCCACTTAATCATTGCATATATCCAATAATTATCTTGTATGCCACGTTGTGGCCAAGATTTTTTAACAGCTACTATTCGACATTCGATTGAAAAATATATGGCCAAAATCACTATTCGCTTTGAATTCACTTCGAACTCAAAATCCACTATTTGCACAACCCTACTCTACAACTCTATTGCAAACTCGATGGCCTTTGAGCAACGGCAGCCACATCGAGCGGCGCATCAGTGCCACAGTTTCACTACTCAACAACTTAAAAACTTAACATATATGTATAACAATGTATAAACAATTTATTAAAATGTATAAACAAGAACAAAAGAAATTTTTGTGCTCTTAAGTGCATTTATTATTATTATTTCACTTTCGGTGAGTGACATGAAAACGAAAATAAAGATCCGTAGCACCACGCAATTTTTGCGAGAAATGCCTGGACTACTCAACGGCCCTTCAAAAGTGCCGTGTACCAACGCCACAACTCCTTTGGGTCGATAGAGTTGTGGTGTTTTGAAGGCTATCGACTGGAAAGCCTTCCAAGTGTGCAAGTGTCACACTAGCATAATATACCAGCGCTCACCTGTGAACAGACGTAATCACACCCCTGTAAGCAACAGACGAACGAGCATGTAGTGCAGACCCTTTGAGAGATTAGAAACGAGATACTAGTAGACATCAGTTTTTGTGAGTGCGAAACAGAAACAGCCCACGAGACAAAACCAAAACTAACAGCCGTGCACCCATGCACGTGCGGATGTGCGAGTGGTTGCTGACACGCCAGCGTAAACAGGCCGTGGAACTAACCAAGAAACTACGGAGCGAAAAAAGAAAAAGGTATTGTACAGTGAAACGTCGTTACGACGAACAGCACATTACCAAACTCATCAGATTAACGAACTTTTCAGAAATGCCCTGCTGACTGCTTACAGTTTTAATGTAACACTATTTCAGTGTTACGAACTTAAGAATACTGAACTTCTCAGAATAACAGTCATTATTCAATTTCCATGTCATGTTAACAATGTCTCAGTACTACGAACTAATATTCCGAAATCTGGAGATTCTTCGATTTCCGTGTATCCTTTGTGGCAGCGGGAACAGTAGGCTAGCAGCTACATGTGTGGAGAAATGTAACCTCCGTGCTCACGGGGAAAGCACACGGTTGCACTTTCCGGATGGTGTTGTTTACACACGCTTGCGCTTTCGAATAGTTAAAGTGCCCGCCTGAAGCAAGATAGTTGTGGTGTCCATGGCAAGGAATATGAAAAACAGACAAACAATAAGAAACATTACGCTTCATAGGCGACACGGAGCTTCTTCTTTGTTGGTGGTTTGCTCGTCATCAGCTTCTTATTTGGGTGCACCGCTCTATATGTGGTGGTGCGTGGTGGCGGAATCTATGGTCAAGAGCAAAAGCGCGGGCCGAGAAACAACAGCGATGCTTTCATTAATGGCTCATATGGTGAGAACTGATAAACTGATGGGTAAAATGGTTAATTTTGGGGCTTTCACTATAATGACCTTTCAGAATAACGAACAATTTGCTGCGGTCCCCTGAAGCTCGTTATATTGAGATTTTACTGTAACCACACAGGGTGGCAGCACTTGCTGGGCAACAGAGAATTGAAAAATTGGCGTGTTTTTTAAATGTACAGACAGCGTCATAAATATGTGGCATCGACGATTTGGGACATGGTTCGCGACACAATATATTTACATCTTAGACCCTCAAAGGTTTAATTACAGGCAATGGCTGTTTATGCAACATTAGCGAATGTTCTGGGACATGAGAAAACAACTATGCACCAATATACAAACACCACACTAAAAAATCTCACTGGAGCTGAGAATCAAATCTGGGTCTGTAAGGTAAGAAACAAGAATTCTGCAGTGAAGCTGATCACACAACTCTACAAGCATTGCACAAATTGCCATAGCTAGCCGTGCAATACAAATATCAAATAAATCAAATTATGTTCATTGCTGCGACGTAGCACTGATTGAGTTGTCCATGCAAACAGTATACTGGTACAATAAATTATTTCAATTGTATTTCCTGGAATTGTTGCATTGTGCTAGTGCTGTGCCTGTGTGCGCATATAACTAATATTCATAGAGATTTCTTGCCAGTGTATAGTCCTCTGTTATTTCTTCACTTACTCTACTCCTGTAATCACCCTCTTAGTGCTGACAGTATGAATAAACAAAGAAACAAATGCTGCTAGTGAGTTGCATCACACTCACCAGACATTGATGTGATGCTATATGTTCTACAGCCAAGCATAAAGGTACCTACAGCACAAGCTGCAACTTCAGAGATGGCGTACAAGAAATTATGGTACAGTAAAAGCTCGATGATACGATCACGGCTAATACGAATTTCCGGATGATACGAATTTTTCTGTGGTCCCGGCCGAGCCCCATTACTTTGCAACGTGCTAGAGAACGGTTGTTACGAATCGATTTTCAGCCTGCGTCGGTTGATACGAATAAACGCCGCCCCACCGACGGCCGCGAAAGAGAGAACAGCGCGCAGTCACGCGCTTTCTCTCCTCTTTTGGTGCGGAGGCGCGGCGCCGGACAGCGCGGACTCCGCGACTGGGCGCGAAGAGTTTGAAGCGGTGGCGCTTCAAGAAATAAATGCTTTTTACGTACATGTGCCTCAGTGAGTTCACCTCTGATTCTTTAATTTAGCTACAGTCGAATCTCGTTAATTCGAACACGCTTATTTCGAACATACCGCGCACCGACAATGCTCTTAGCAGCGCGCCAAATAACGCGGCGGCGCCTCCGACCGGCATTGCTCCGACACCGCCGTAGAGCAAAAGCTCAGGAGAGACCCCTCAATGCCGCGCGCGAAGGAACGGGGGAAAAAAAAAAGAACCCGCGGCGGAAATTTCCCCCTCTCTCAAATTGCAAGGTCGCCGTTTCTGCATCGCGCCGGAGCAAGCGTGTACGTGCCGACTAGAGAGTTCTAGACAACCGTATTCTAGCACACACTAGTGCCGACGTCTCAGCCACGCAGATAAAATGGCAGTGAACCCTTCTCCTCTATTTTCTAGTCACATGTTGACCTTGCACGCTGCGGCAGCAGCGCAGAGGGAAGCAGCGGCGGAGGCACAGTCGGGCCAACGAAACTGCCACGCCCGCAAACGCTCGCTTCCCGATAACGGCAGAAAACGAAACTTCAGGGGGCGGCTAATATAAGCTGGCGCCAGCACGGCGGCAGGCGCGCACTGAGATGTGCGCACGGAGTCGAAGGTGAGAGAGCTACGAGGGAGTTGAGAGGGAGGGCGAGGGGAACCACCGAAGCGGCGGAGTTGACGCGGCCAAATCCGCTTCCCTGGCGCGCCCTCCTCCCTCACCTTCGACTAGAGTTCGACGGTCTCCGCGCGCACCCGTGTGCCGGCGCCGCCCGCTCGCTCCCTGAAGCTTCGTTTTCTGTCGTTATCGGGAAGCGACCGTTAGCCGGCGTGGGCAGTTTCGTGGCCCGCGCTTGCTATGCGCTTGCGCGCCGCGATATTTCACGACTCGCACCGTTCGTGCATCGTGCTATGGTGCACGAATACTTCAAAAATACGTCCTTTTAATTCGAACAAATTGTCGGGCCCCTTCGAGTTCGAATTATCGAGATTCGGCAGTAGTTTTAATTGTGTTTCGATGATACGAATTTCGGCTAATACGAATATTTTTCGTGACCCCGTGAGATTCGTATCATCGAGCTTTTACTGTATTTAGAACAAGTCAAGGCATGATGGAACAAGTGTGAGAAGTGGCTATTCACTGTCTAAGGTGAGCACATTGCTGATTGTTTATAAGGATCTGGTGGAACCTTTTTTGTAGATAAAATAGATGAGGACACTAGCAATAGACCGCAAAACGTTCTGCAAGAATGTCTAACACCTACAGACTGCCATTAGCCTTGGTAAATGAACACTTCATTCTGCAGTGGACATAAATATAGGCAGATGATGATGATGATGACATGAACACTTCTGTGTACTCACTCCATAAAAATGACATTTTTTAATCTTACTAGTAGTTGTGACACCACCTTGACATTTTTCATCTCATGTTTTTTCTTTCAATTAGCACACCTGTTTGAACACTTCTTGAACAAAGAGCAACAGTTGACAAAAGTTAAGGCTAGTACCTTCATTAGCCAAGAACTGGTCCCAGTCATAGAAGCCACCTGGGTCAGGAGTTCGGCGGTAGCGTTCAGCCCAACGAAACAGGTCACGGAGAGTCATGTAACCATGGCGACCGGCAAAGACACCTGTCTCACGACGACGCAGCTGAAGTTCTGTCATCACAGACACCATCTTGACACTGAGTGAGCGCGGCAAAGAGCAGCGCTTCTCTAGGATGTCTTCCAGCTCCTCTGCTGGCAACTCCTCAAAGTGCAGCTCAAGAAATCGGTTGCGGAAGGCACGTGAGAGCGCCTACAGAACAGCATGGTCAGAAAGATTTGTTAATTTATTAGCAATTAATTGTTTGTACATCTTGGGTTCTGGGGTTTTACGTGCCAAAACCACGATTTGATTATAAGGCACGTCGTAGCGGAACTCCGTATTAATTTTGACCACCAGGGCACCTTTAACGTGCCTCCAATGTACGCGACACAGGCGTTTTTGCATTTCGCCCCTATCGAAACGCGGTCGTGGCGGTCGGGATTTGATCTCGCGACCTTGTGCTTAGCTATTTGTACATTTTAAATGCAAGTTAATGTCTGTACACCAGCATTGCATTATCTTTTTGTTCTCTACACATTTTAATTCGAACAAATAGAAAACTGTATTTGCAGTATCATAGAGCATAAATAAATATTTTATTAAAGAATGAAGCAAACTCGTGCAATAAACCACCCTACGACCTGCAGAGAAGCTTCCAAGTAAACGCCTGCCAGCAAGACCTCTCGTCAAGGCCATTTATCTCATCCAACAGATCTCCGAACAGATTCTCACTGTACAATAATTTGCACTCGCGCATCACGTAGCCTTGGCTCTGCTGCACGGAGCTACTGAAAAAGAGTATAACTACTTAGCCCCCATGACTGGTCTCCTTAAAAATTATTAACTCCCTTGCTAAGGCAAATGCCAAGCTTACTGACTTTGCATCAATGCAACTGGCAGTAGCTAGCCATGAGTCAAGAAATCAGAAACCAGAGCTGATATAAATGCCACAAAAGTAACGACACACAGTCACTCACAGTTTACTGTTTCTATCCATACTATAAAAGGATAGAAGAGGTAACAATTGTATTTATTGTTGTACTAGGAGAAGTACAAGAAACAATGCATTACACCGATGTTTAAAATGTACAGCATAATGTCAAGAGAAAGATCCAAGCTGCAATAGTTGGGCAAGATTTCAACTTCCAGAAATATGCATCAACTGCCCATCATGCAGTGGTGGTCCAGCCAGCTTAAGCATTGGAGAAATTTTTGGACCAGGAAAAAAGCTGTTTTGTAGCAATTTAGGAGCAGCCACATTAGCATTTTTTAGCAGTTCTGTAGCACAAAATTTTGGTTTTTGGATCAGTTGGAGTAGGCGAAAAGCAAGTGCATGACATTTGGTGCAGCTTATTACTACTATACAATTGTTAAGTACTTCTTTAGGGCAAATGGACACAAGCAAGACAGACTGACGCAGCCATTTAGCTTGCGTGCCCAGAGCAGAAAACGTTGCACACAGACTTTACTTGCCTATGTGAATAGCACTTGTAGACTACTGAGAATAGTTTTATGCAATCAGACATAATACAAAAGTGACTAGAAATGCAGAAAAACAATTTTGTGCAACAACAATGCCTAGCCGCGGGCTCGAGGAGTCGACGCTCGACGTGCTTAGTCACACGGTCCCAAGTGCCGATGCGCGAAATGCCTAGCCGCGGGCTCAAGGAGTTGACGTTCGATGTGCTTAGTCGCGCAGTCCCAAGTGCCGATGCGCAAAATGCCTAGCCGCGGGCCCGAGGAGTCGACGCTCGATGTGCTTAGTCGCGCAGTCACAAGTGCCGATGCATGAAGTGCCTAGCCGCGGGCTCGAGGAGTCAACGCTTGATGTGCTTAGTCACCCAGTCCCAAGTGCTCATGCATGAAATGCCTAGCCGCGGACCCGAGGAGTCGACGCACGATGTGCTTAGTCACGCAGTCCCAAGTGCGATGCACGAAATCCCTAGCCACAGGCTCGAGAAGTCGAAGCTCGATGTGCTTAGTTGCGCAGTCCCAAGTGCCGATGCACGAAATGCCTAGCCGCGGGCTCGAGGAGTCGACGCTCGACGCGCTTAGTCTCACAGTCCCAAGTGCCAATGTGTGAAATGCCTAGCCGCAGGCTCGAGGAGTCGATGCTCGATGAGCTTAGTCACGCAGTCCTAAGTGCCGATGCACGAAATGCTTAGTCGCAGTCCCGAGGAGTTGACGCTCGATGCGCTTAGTCTCGCAGTCCCAAGTGCCGATGCACGAAATGTCTGCCTCAGGCTCCAACGCTCGATGTGCTTAGTCACGAATTCCGAAACATCCAAGTGCTGACAGGCTTAATTGCATGTCCGATTGAGGATTCCAAGCGTGAAGCTTGGTCGAGAAGATCGCGTCACCGATGCTCGGAACGCTTAGCCGCGGGTCTGTCCACAAACGTAGGGATCGGCCACGCTACTGCGATGTCCGCGTAGCGCCCAAGGCAAAGGTGGCGCTTTGGCGCACTTGGCGCAAGTTGCACTTCGGTGGGTGCAAACAAGTAGAATCGTAGAAAATGGTGCAAATGGCGCAGTTGGACCACCACTGCCCATGCATAGGAAATCTGCTAAGAACTTGGTGAATGACATTTTTTATGCACTCACCTTTCGGCCACCATAGCGGCCAGGTGGATTCTGGGTTGCAAAGAGCATAAAATGCGGGTGGGCACGGACTACTTCTTGCGTTTCGGGCACGAATAACTCTCTGTTGTCATCCAGCACCTGCAAACAGATCAAAATGTGCCAACACCGTGAACACTTCAAAGAAACAGACTCTTAAAAAAATGATTACATGAACAATTGAAATCTTGAGCATTACACAAGCAATGTGATAATAAGCATGTGTAGTTTGAAAATGCCTATTCTGTGTTTCTATTAGCATAACATGACCGCGCATATGTTTTTATTTCGATACCCTCCCCTTATGTAATGCCCAAACCCAGGGCCCTTAAGGGACAATAAATGATAAATGATGATGAATATTCAAGCCTTTCGGGTGTTCAAGCAATGCTGCAGCCAGGATAAAACATCTTCCAAAGATGCCAGTATTTACATAAATTTTTATAACTATTATATCTACATCCTAAATCTACCCTGGGGCTGTGAATAATTATTTAACCAAGACAAAGGGTTCCGAGGAAGAGTAAATGTTTTATGCCCTTGTCCAAATAATGGCTCAGGGCAGAGGATTCTCTCATTTTGCAAGTGACGTTCATGCATGAGAATAAATTTAAAATTTATCTTTGATAAATGTGTGACCCGCTGCAGATTTCTGACCAGGTGAACCTGTACCACATGACATTTAAAAATGTTTTATTGTGCTCTTGAAACCCACCTATTAGGGATGTTCTAATAGTGGATTTTGAGTTCGAGGCAAATTCGATTTAATATCAAATAGCTGTAGTGCAGGGAAGTGCTTGCAAACTCACATGCATTAAAACAACTGTATGTTGGAATTACTTGTTCTGTGGAACAATGAGATCAAATTTATTGCAGTCGCACTCGTTAACTAGATGTCAAGGATACAAAGAGGTTAATAAGTAGCAAAGCATGATGAAACTGCCTTTGTGCATGTAAGAGGTTAATCAGAAGATCACATAAGTAAAACAATGCACAAATTAAAAATGTGGACCCCTGCAATGACTAGTGGAAGTTTAAACAGAACGTAGTGCTGTACCAATGCTTTTATTGTGATTAGACGTCTCAGTTACACTAATTAGGAAGCCTCAGTGATCGTACTTTGACCGGAGACAGTGCATGTACATGTGTAAAGTCCAAGATGCAGGAAAAACACTAAAACAAACTCCTGATTTATATGGCATCATTTATCTGATTCTAACACACCCCCAAATCAAACGTATGCCCACTTTCTATGTGTCCAAAGTAGTAAACTAACGTGAAAATGACATTAACCCTTTAAGAACAAGACATATAATCACCCAGAAAAAAAAATGTTTATTTTCTATCTAAATGTGCAAAACACATCAAAAATAAGCACAATGAATAAAAAGAAAAAAACTTTTGTAGAAATTTTTCAGCGATAAGGGGAAAACTCCAGGCAGGAAACCTGTAGACAGCTCTCACCATATGTGAACCATAGGTGTAAATTTCATTTGCTTTACATCAGATGTGTGACACCACTGCAGCTTGATAGCTAGCATTGGCCTGCCTCCACTGACCTTGCTTTCAAAAGACAGTGAGTCAAATGCCAAACTTCTCCCAGTGTTCCTGCTCTAAACCAACAAATGACACTTGCTGCCTGTCATTCAGTGTTGAGCGAAGACATTTAGCCAGAAACTTTGTACTCAATACTGGAACTCAGCAAAAAAAACATTTTTTTTTTCTGGTATGCTGCCTCTAGGCAAGACTCATCACTAAAGGGTGAAAGTTCCTAAACAAATTAAAAATGTAACGTGCACCCGAACATTTACCAAGACAAATTTTTCAGCAAAGGCGGCTGTTGTCCTAAAGCTAGCTTCGCCAACCAGTTTTTTAAAGTTAGCTTTGCTGCAATACCTGCATGTTATGCGGAAAAACATATGAACGTTGCAGTTTTGGTTTATTGTCTGTGTGCACCGCGCAGACAGTTTTCAGCCGAATATTATTTTTAAAAAAGGCACACGTTAGAATCAGGTAAATACCCTAATCAAACCTTGTTATCTACGTGTTTTGCTTGAACATCTTCCTAGGACGTGCCAAAAATAAGCCTTTTTGATGAGAGATGACATGTGCTCAAGGCATTCAGTCCCCTACGCTCCGTCGAGACGCTGCCACTAAAAAGGTCACTATTGGGGTCACCATAGGGGTCAGGCGTGTGCGTGCTGACTGCTCAAGTTCGGATTATCCAGCAAATTCCAATTTTAGGATTGAAATAACGAACGTTTCGGCCAATAGAAATGCATGGGCGCCGGCCAAAACCTTTGGCCAGAATTAAATTCAGCGTAAGATTGAATTAACTGTAGTCGAATTAACGGAAGTCTACAGTATAAAAAAACGCCTACTTGGCTCCATTGCTGTGCCTCTTTCTACTCTTGGTATGCTTCACTATGAGGCAAATATGCTTCAAGGCTTAATACAACTTGCGGTGCCGCGAAGATAGACATAGAAAACCGATCATTACACTTCAAAAAGCCAACTACTTAATTTTTTTTCTAAGCGGATATCAAATAGCACAATATTTGAAACTATGCAGAAATTCGAATGTTCACACAATACTATGTATGCTTATATCAAACAAACAGACAGGTCAACATGAAGCACAGATTATCGACTCGGTGCGAAACTAAACAAATAACAAGAGTGCTGGTTTGGGCAAGTTAGTAAGATTCAGTAAGAAAGTAAGAGTGGCAAGACTGCGCCCATGCTGTCACCTGTCTTGTCTTTGTTGGCAATTGCACTGTTAATCTGTGAACAAATAAGCAGCTATTCCAATCAGAGACAATGTAAAAGGACACCCCAAGCCACTTTTTTCTCCCTCCCATTCGTTTTTACAAACTTTATGTCCAAAAAAGACTGGTGCACTATTGTAATACATTTTACATTTTTGTCTCTTGCATGACACACATACAATTTGTCTATGAAATCAACATTCACACTGGTTTTTCTGACAGGCTTTCCCATTAGGTTGAAAACATTTCAGTTGGTTTAATCAACTAGAAAGTTATGAAATCAAAAGTGCTCTCTAGATGGCACTTTGCAACTTCCAATGTATAACAAGAGTTTACAATGGAGCTTAGCGAGGGACACTTAAACACTTGCCCAGTTAACAATGCAAGCACAAGTACTGAATACAACAGGGTGCACATGCAAGCTAGTTCAGTTCGTGTTTGAACTTGGTAAAGAAACATTTTGCATAAGCACACAATTATGTGGTGTCAAAGGCTTTCAATAACTAGGGGCTGGTGGGAAAGATTCCGATCATGCACTAACCCGGTTCAGAGCTTCAAGAATTTCTGAGCATGCCAGGTTCAGCTCGTCCAGGATGATCCAATGACCCTGGCGCATGGCCTCTACAAGTATGCCATCCCTGTAGATCAGCCGGCCTGTGCCAGCTTCAGCACCATAGCTGCCAAGATACTCCTGCAAAAAAGCAAGATATGCAATCTTCAAATTATGGCAAATGCTTTCTACCCTTAACGAAAGCAGCCTCTCCACCCCAACATGTCCCAAAATACAACAGCCAGGAACATAAATTGAAACACAACTGGGAAATTTTGAAGTAGAACACTCCACAAGTGCAATTACTCAATGTTATGCTGCGACGCAACTAGTTGCTCAAAAATGGCATGAACTCTGATCTAAGCATAACAGTCAAAACTGCACTGATTTAACACGAACTGACAACTGCAGGAATAGAAGTATCGTATTAGTTAAGCCAAAATTGACGTGTCATATTTTGTGAGAATAGTACACTGTGAATGCTCAATCTGAATCCAAAAGAAAAGTACCCAACCTACAGTTCCAAACATTTACCCCGTTTATATCACAAACATCAGTTTTAAATTGATCTAACATTTAAATTCTTCACAAATTGCAAAATTTTAGCATCTGTAAGTTTCCTTCATCCCACCTCAACATGGTATTCAAAAATAATTCTCTAGTGAAACTTAAAGGGGCCGTCACTAGATTTGGGCTTTAAAAAGAGACAAGTACGGTGTGCAGATCACAAGCTGAATGTCAGCAAAGTATCAAACCGCTGCATGGCATGGAAAGAGGTGAAATCTGAGAAAAAAAAAAAAAAACCTAGGCACCCTTCCTCTGATTAAACGTGATGCTGCTCACATCACGAGCCTGCAGCAGCGGCGCGTTTGGATTATCGCCTTACTCAAAGCGAGCAGTACGCTAACAACAGCACTATGTCCCATGTGCTATAAAGCCGATAGATGAACACACTTATCACAATAGGTTTGGCGGTGATAGCTGTGAATGCAGCATGCGACAACCCGGGAGGAAATTTGCTGGTACCGAAATAAGAAACTGAGCGCGCCGGCGTTTTCACGTGAGACAGGCGGGCAAGTAATGCGTAGAAGCTGAAGCAGCGGGCATCTACTGTTCTCAATTGCACACGCCTCCTGCGTTTTGTTTCCATGGGATCTAGCAGCCAGAAAACATATACAATTGCAGACTGCAGCAGGGAACAGCGGCGCGTGTAGGTTGTCGCCTATGAAAAGCATACAGTATCCTTCCAATGGCACCACACGATGTGAAACAGATAGGCGAAGGTGTATATCGCAATAGGGTTGGCGGCGTTCAACGACCCTGGAGAAGATTTGGTAGTACCGGAATAAGAACGTCAGTGCGCGCCAACGTTTTCACTTGAGAAGGGTGGCCATATACTGTTCTCGACCACGTGCGCCTCATGCATTTTCGTGTTTAAATCGCATCCAACGTTTTCACTTGAGAAGGGTGGGCAAATATTGCAATGAAGTTGCTGCGGCGGGTGGCCATACACTGTTCTCGATCACGTGTGCCTCATGCATTTTCGTGTTTACACGGGATCTAGCGGCCGGAAAACGACCACAGTTTGGCAATGTACTGAATGTTGGGGCTAAAAAATCATGTTTTCTGCGAACATATGAACCCGTAAACAATAAGCGTAACTCTATTGAGTCACTTTTCGTGTTCTCGATCACGAACGTTGGCGCCGGGAAATCATACATAAAGGGATCGTATCAACGAGGTTCTACTGTACATAGCTTGCTGAACCACATCTACTCACATCAGCTCGTGCTTTTATACATGCAGCATGAAAGAAACACACAAAAGACAGACACAGTGCTTCCACCTGTATCTTCTCGAGTCTTCAGAGCACTTTGAAACGGATGCCGCGGCCATAATAATGTCAGTGGGCGGAGATATGAGCCACTTGGGAAAAAAAATTCAAGCAGAAACTCTGCTGGAGTTGTAGAAGTATGCGTAAGCATTGTGCTACTTAATCATTTTGACGCAGCGCGGTGTTATCAATCTTATAAAACTTGATCCAACCAGCATAAACAATTATCAAGATTTATTGGTCATTATCAACCTTATCGGACTACATCCGGCCCTATCATTTTTTATTTACATATACCTTACAGGCCTCAAGAGAAGCATTGTGTAAGGAGTGAAAAATACAAAAATCTATACACAGTAGGAAAACAAAGAAAACAACAACATAACAGCAAGGCAGAGGTAAGTACAAAACTAGTGACCTCAGATATTAGATTACAAGATATTGTAATTCAGAAGAAATGATATGAAGTACAAGACAACTATGCATCGTGGAACACCAATAAGGGAAATACACAAACTTTTATACATACACAAACAAAAGAAAAGCTGTATGATTCATGAGAACAAACGGACGTGCTAAGTGTTATCAATGAAGTGTTTGGGTGACAACAACCCTATCGGTTATCACCCTTATCGGATTCAATTGAACCCTTATCAACTCTTATGGGTTGTGATCAACCTGCGAAAGGGAATGTCCAGTAAAGCTGTAGCAAAACCACCAATAGAACTGCTGAAGGGGTTATGCAATGCTTTAGTGATGATTTGGATTCTTGTTTTGAGCTTGTTCTTTATTGAAATATATGCTGTTCTTTGTGTTGTATGGGTTATTTCAATGAATGTATGTATGCACTGTTCGCTTCTCTTTGCTGAGCGCTTGAAAAGCCTCAGCATTATGGGGGTATGAGCTATTGCATTTTTTCGTGGCATGAGCATCAAGTGACACTCTTGTTACTTGCGCAGCCCTTCCTGTTCACCTCCTGAGACGAGCAGGGACGAAATTCAAAATAAATCAGAAAATATAGACAAAAAAGAGTACAGTACAAAATTCATATATCAAAGCATAAGTTATCAAAGCATAAGTTTAGTTACAAGTTGAGTTACTGATCTGTCCAGAATATATAGAATTAACTAGAAATAACTGATTACCGGGGACAAAATTAAAAATAAATCAGAAAAAAAATAGTACAGCACAAAATTCATGGGTTTCATTATAGATATGATATCAGAGCATAAGTTTAGTTACAAGTTGAGTTACGTGAAGTGTCTGGAATAATTAAAATTAGTAAGAAATCACTCATTACTGCACACCAAAGCACAGAATCGTAGACTTTAGAGACCCGCCACGTGAGCATGACTTTGGCAAAATTCTTGGAAACCCGGAAGTAGAAAGCGGAAGTAATGATGTCACTAATGACGTCACACACAAGAAGGTGGCATGATATTTAACCGGCTAATAATGGAAAACAGTTGCCTGGAATAGATTGAGCATATACCTAGCAGAGCGGATGTGACGTCACTCCTTTCTCTCTCGCATCTCCTCTCCAAGTGTGCACGCTCGTTACATGCTCCGACGTCAGCACCAGACAGGGCGCGTGAGGTGAGCTTTGTGCGCCACTCGCTAGGGGGATACACCCCGCCAGGTGACGCGTGCAGCACTTCCTCCTTGCCCGCATATCGTGCCAGGGGAAAGACGTTCACTCGCTTGTTCCTCCGATTTCAGGGCCGCGATTTTGTAACGATGCCTTATGACTTATTCTATACTAGTCTTATCCACGGCTCACAGCCGGCTGATCCCGTTGATAATGCGATCGGACCGTAGCTCTGACCACTGACAAAGTGCGATAAGTGCGAAAAGGCATTATTACCGAAAAGGCATCACTACAAAATACCGGCCCAGTTCGTGTGTTGCGTTCACCATGGAAGTGGTCGATGAGGAAGCCGCCGGGCCAAGCACAGCTTACCCACAAGAAGAAGACCTACAGACAATGGTTCTCTGTGTCTGCGTTGTTCTTTCAAAACATACACACACAAAGTTGACCTAAAAAACACCAACGCCGAGGTGCAAATGCTACTATGAGACATCTAAGTCAAAGATTAGGGTCGCCTGCCATTTTTTCCCTTCCCTTTCTGCATGTATGTGGCTTCTAGACGTTCGCACCATCATGTTCATGTTGTGTTGTTTTTCCACATGTTGCTTTATTATTGTGTGATGGCCAGTGTGAAGCAATAGAATCTGTCATTCACCGAAAGGTTGAAGAAAATCACCAATACAGTCAAGCACGTAGAGAAGAAATCGGACGTCACCGCAGCATACAAGATTCCTTGCTTGACTTTCTTGGTGCCATTTCAATGCTGAGTGGCTGGGCCAAAGGAAACAATTTAAAACTGCTCCTGTCGTGCCAGTTTTTGCATCCCAGGTGACGCAGTGAAAGTTATCCTGACAAACACAACGTCGATGCCGATTTTGACAAATTTGGAGCCAGTTGTCAGAATTGACAGGTCAACAATCCACGAGTTTGTGTCCATGAATGAAGGTGTCGTTATAGCCTAAGAATGAGGACTGCATCATCAACATCGTGAGTCAGATCATGAGTGAAACGAACAGAGAGGACAACTCCGATCCTGCGCCCACCAGCTCTGTCATCATGGGTGCGATCTTGTACGTGTTCCAAAATGAAACGGAGGCGGTCCGTTCCATCGAGCCGCACACGATTGGTCAATTTGATCGTTACGGTACAAATTGACCAATCGTGTGCGGCTCGATAGAACGGACCGCCTCCGTTCCATTTTGGAACGCATACAAGATCGCGCCCCATATGTGCTCTTGCCCTGGTCCAGGGCTTCTGCCTGAATGTGGGAGGCCGCCGCAGCGGTGGCCTAGCGGTAGAGCATCCACCTCCTATGCGGGAAGCACCGAGTTCAAATGCCGGTGCCGCCGGGAACCCACCGGTTTGTCCTAATGGGTAGAGATGTTCCCTGGCCTGGTGCTCGGATCTCGTGGGGGTTCACATCTCGAAAGAGGGCCCAATAGACATTTCAGGAGTTGTCTCTGGACGTCTCTTTACCAAGCACAGACGGCCTTGTTGAAGAGCATCCGCTGCGGCTGTGGGAGGCAAGTGCTGCCGCCTGGTACCTACCGGTAAAATAGGTACAAGCGCGCTCCCGGCCTGGTGCTCGGCCATTATGGGACCTCAACGCTTGGAAAGGGGTGTTTGTCTTCAACCCGAAGGCGTCCCCATCTCAATAGGTTCTTGGGACGCCACATCGGAAATGGCCGCCATGGGAGCGGCCCAAACATCACCTTTTTTCTGTGCTCATGAGGGTTTCGACGAGAATTCAGGGCGCAGTGTCCTTTCCCAAGCGTATCACCCTTGAAGGAAACCAAACGCCAGGCCGGAGTACGCCTGTGCCCATTTGAACCAGGGGGTGCCCGGCGGCGGCGGGAATCGAAACCACAACCTCCCACCGCCGAGGTGGGCGCTCTACCACTAGGCCATGGCTGCGGCTCCTATAAAACACTGGCCAGGAAAAGAACAAAAAACGTAGTATCCCGAAAAACATATTATGCACAATCATATCAATGAGATTCCACTGTATATTTCAATTCTTTAAAAGTTCGATATGAATTAATTACTTATTTGAATTATTTATTAGAATTAAACTACATGTGAAATCTCGTTGATACGATCTTCACGGGAACCGCAAAATAAAGCGTATCATCCGAAGCACATTGCTCCTATAAGACATTGGCTGGGAAAAGAACAAAAAACATATTATACCAAAAAACGCATTATGCACAATCATATCAATGAGATTCTACTGTATATCTAAAAATCCCTCTTTCATGAGTTCAATATTCAATCTTTATGCTAGCTCACCTCAAGATCCGTATGTTCGTGATTGTTGACACGAACGCAGACGTGCCCCGTGCGAGCTGCAAGCCAGCGCACAAGACTGGTTTTTCCTGCAGACGTCTCACCCTGCAAGAGCACAGGGTGACGACCACAGGATGCTGACCTGGCGAGGTCACGCAGGTTGTTTCGCACAGTGGAGGTAAGCACATAGCCAGGGGGATCGTTGAGCTCCAGTGGACCAGTGGGCACCCAGTAGCCCTCAAGCTGCACTGCTTTCACACCAGAGGGAGCTTGTGGACACCGAGGCACCTTGGAACCAAGCAGAGTCTTGTGGATCATGCACTCCACTGCAGCGTGAGAGCTCCGGTCCAGGGATGTCAGAAAGCTCAGACAGAAACCCTGTGGAGAAATAGAGAACCAAAGGAAAAGTTTGTTTTAACTGTATTCTGGTTGGTAAGTAAATACGTATCGCAAGGCAAGAGACACACAACAGCTACATTTTTTACAAGTTTCAAAAGTGCACAGCAGCAGTCACTGAAGATACCCTGAAGAGTAGCATAAATGATGGCTTATTTTTGTTATTCACCCTTTTTGCGGAGATTCTGTGGGCGCTGCCATGTTGTCACGTTACTGAGTCAGTAAAGTTTCTCGGTGCGGTCACAATCTGATTATCTTTTGCCTGAGCGCTCGCGGCTGTTCTCAGTTCCGATAGATTTGCTCTTGCTGCGTACGAGGCTTGAAACACAGCTGTTTTGTACATCGTGTGAGCATTATATTAGCCCTTCATCTTCTTCATCTATATATATTCATGATTATGGCCAGCGTCGTTCTCTTCAGTGCGTGGCCTGCTAAATAAACTGTCGATATTAACAGCTGTCTTGCAATTGTAATACCTTGTAACAAATTAAGTACCGTAACAGCGCAAACAATACAGGGACAAAAGGAAGGAAAAACGACAACACGGCGCCGTGTTGTCGTTTTTCCTTCCTTTTGTCCCAGTATTGTTTGCGCTGTTACGATACTTAACCCTTTGAGGGTCGAATTGTTTTGCCAAATGCGACCCCCGAGGGTCGATTTTTTTTATTGCTGATTTAAATTCTTCGAAAGAATCTATTTCGAAAAAATATGGTCGTAATTTTTTTAAAGTGACAGTAAAGTGAGGAAAAAATCGTTTGTGTTCTAAAATACACAATGTCTAATCGTGAATAAGAAGATAACCGCGCTGAAAAATGGTTGTGTGCACGTCCGGAAACCGAAACAAGTGAGAAGCCTTCGTCTTATCGCCAACAAGGGGCTATAGAGCTTTTGTGGTCTCCAAAAAAGGAACCGCAAAAACGGCAGCATCGTTTGTGTATATAGGCGGCTGCCTGGAAACAGGTGTAATCGCGCCGCGGTGGGCGATAAACGATCGAGTAACAAGCGGTCACCCTTTGAGAGATTTGAAACCAGATAGCCATCAGTTTAGTGCAACAAGCGGGTTCCGCCGCAGGAGAAAACCGTTGCCGCCCGCCCGGATGCGCAAGCGAGAGCTGACGTGCCGTTGCCATTAAAAAAAAAAAAAAAAAAAAAGGGCATTGGCGCAAGTAAAAATTCCACGTGTTTCCGTCGAGTGGCAGCACATGCCAAGCAAAAGAAATGATCGAAAGAGGCGCGCTTTTTAAATGTACAAGCGATACCGTACATGTACGCCATTGACCATTTTGAGGGTGTTCGCGGAGGTCGTACATGTACGATATTGACCCTGAAAGGGTTAAGATGAATCCCAACCAACTGGCCCAACTTGCCGTCTTGTTACAGTATATTCCTTGTAACAAAGATGTATTACAGTAGAACCCCGCTGTTACGTTTTTCACGGGACTGTAAAAAAGAAACGTAAGAGCCGGGAAACACCAAGAGCCGGAAAACAGGAAAACTTTAGAAATGGGAGTAGTGTTGAACTGCACACAATATCATTTTAATTCTTACGTGTGAAAAAAACTCGTACTGTCGCCCGACAGCCGAAGTATCGATTGCGATAGTTAAATTAGTAGACAGCTATACAATGTAAAGCCCAGACCACACGTACGCTTTCGGACGCGCGTAAGCTCGCGTCTACGCGCCTTACGCCTGCCGCGCCTAGCGAGGAATGGCGGTTTGTATCCACAAATACGCGCGACAGCGCACGCTAACTGGCCTCACTCTTTGAGCCCTTGGCAGACGCCACTTCGTATTTCGTTGTTGACAGTACTTCAAAATGCTTCGATATCTATAAACGTAATTGTTATATTTTTGGAGCTGTTAGATCAGCACAAAAAGTGAAGAAAAAGCACTTTCTTCCATGTATAAATCTGCTTAACTGAGAGTTGAATGTACCGCGCCGTCGCTGCATAGCCAGGCGTGTCGACGCGAGGCAGCTCAGGCGCGTGATAACTGAGAGGAGCTGATCACCGAGATCACGCCGCGTTTTCAACGCGTACGAGCCGTATCGCACCGTCTGCGCATGTGTGGGCGCGCGGACACGAGCTCGCGCGCGGTTGTAAGCATACATGTGGTCTGGGCTTAAGAATAGTAGTTTTATCGTCCGTATAAACTTGTAAACATTCGCTTATTAACTAATTCACAAGCATGGTGTCAGCGCCCACAGGCAAACATGAACACATCACACTCGATGAGCGCGGACACGCGCTGCCAAACGCAAGCGTGAGGAATTTATGCGCCGCTGCAGAAGCGAGCGAAGTGACCTTCGTGCTGTTGTCTATCACTTCAACGCAAACTGAGCGCCGAGAACACACAGCACGCACAAAGCTACGAGCCACCGACGCACCTACACTGCGTAGACCCTGCCCCCACGCAGATCGCTTTAAGATACGGCCCGCGCGACCACGCGGCGCCGCGCAGTACGATGCCAGAGCACAACACTGCCAAGCGAGAGCTATTAAGGTGGCGGTCCCACTCCGGCGGCACGCGCTCTGCATTTTAGTCATTGTTTGCGGATGCACTGTGCTTCCTGCGCTCATTGGACAAATGTGAACTTTATTTCGTTGGAAAGCTTACTTTGTGCGCTTTCCAATGATACCTAGTATTATTGCCTAGCCTGAAGAGTCACCTAACGGCAGTCAAAACAGTGGGAGCAAAAAACGGCGTTTTTGCTGTACTAGTCTCCGCTGTACTGCCATTCCGACTAAACTGTTCAACATAACAAAATGAAATTTGCTGTGTCTTTAAATGAAATGTCATACAAGGTTTCTATGAAGAGAAATTGCGTGTAAAGCAATTAGAAATCTATATAGGCACCAATAAAAATGGGCCAAACTACAAAAGTTTATGAATGAATATCTTTTTTCCTTTTAAATTCAGGACAACAATATTTAGTGGTTTTCTAGGCTACAGTGTACTTATCATATATGCAAAGTTGTTTTGTGTTCTAATGAACAGTTTGCGAGGTATTATTACTTACATTTGGCAATTTATGACTATACTTGGTCACGCATTACCGGCGACGGGACAAAACTATTCCAGCTGAAACTCTGAAATTTTCAATAATCAAGCAGCAAGCCCTTATCTCAATTTCTATGAAGAGAAAATTGGCTTATGTTAATTAGGGAATGTACAGGGGAGTAGTGAATTTAGCTAATTTATCTGCTTACCAGGTCCGTGCAAATTGACATTCTTTTTCATGTAAACGCTAATTCACAACAATTGTTGCACATTACTATAACCATACAGTGGCATGTAATTGCTAGCACTCACGAGTTTTACTAAGCAGTGCTTGAAACAGAAGATTTTAAATAAATAATAAATCTCACAGGCGATTTTCGGTGGTGGTGCCATCTGTGCAAAAAAATATCAAGCTGTTTCACGTCAGTTCCAACGTTTGTCAAATGTGGCGCCACTAAACATTACAAAGCGGGCAAAACGCGGAGGGAATTCTTTCTCCAGGTTTGAGTGTTTGGCTCAGTCTAGTCACGGCGCCTCCCCCACTTCCTTCAAACACACGTGTCTGCAACCACGCCTTCAATGTAGTCGTACACGAGTTCACTAACTTGTGGCTGCGGGGAGAAAAATAAAGAAAGAAAGAAAGAAAGAAAGAAAGAAAGCGTACCCCTGCACGGTAGATCATGAGTGCATGCCAAATCGCTAGCAGGTTAGGCCATTGTGCCAAGGAGAATTGCAAATTGCCCTCGCACCCTCTATTTTGCAGGCTCGTAGGACGATATCGGGAAACTTGCTTTCCCCACGTGGCGAGGTGCGACGTGTGTGGCAGGGTACTGTGTTTGACTATTGTACGCGACGCCGGTGGAACGATAGGATTAGCAGCACACCATGAGCGAGCCTTACAGACTGCAGCGAAAAGTGCTGATGGGTGCGGGACCTGCTGCATTCCAAACCGCGTGCTACTAAACAAATGTCATGTGTTCCGACGCCCAGTGAAGTTTTGAAACACGTGATTTCCAGTAGGTGCTTTTCTCGTTGAAAGATATATCGTATTTATCCGCCTAATCATCGCACTCGCATAGTGGTCCCACCCCCACTTACTTTTTTGAGTGATCATCGTACCCTTGAAAATCACTGTAGTGACTGCAGTTTGTTTGTTGTGGTGACATGGCAGCCGACCGAGCAGTTTTCCGCCATTGCATGCACAACAGTGTGCACAACAGAATACAATCTCACATGCGCTCGAAAGTCTCCGAATTCAGCAGACAAAAGTTGAGAGAGAGAGAGAGAGAGATAAATGAAAGCATGGACAGCGCGAAAAAGGCAGACAACACGTGCACAATTTACACTATATAGATTGATGACTATTATAAGAAGTACTTCTCGCAAATAATTTGTTTATGCAGTCCCTGCTTGTGTAGATCACGTGATCTTATGCCATAGGCTAATGTGAGGACTTGGTATTGAACGCCTGTGTCACGAAAACGGCTGTCGGCGAAACATGAACAACTTCTGAGGGCTGCGCGCAAGGCTGTGCGCGAGTGCTTCCGATGGCCATCGTAATCATAACGCTGGCGCGATGAGCGCTAGCAGCGGTGAGCGCGTGTGAATTTCCTAAAGCAAACGTTCTGTGCAACCGCTTCATTTACCATTCCACTGTACTGCGGCTCTGGAACTCGAATGACGTGATCTCCAAAACTACTCGCGCGGAATTTAGCGGGTGCGCCACGGAACCCGTGACCGCGCCGTAATTTCTGCCCCAATAAATCAGCGTAGCCACTTGTACTATGCTGTCTATTTGATAGGGGTCCTGGAATAATAACTTTCGTCACCGAATCGAATACAGTCAAAGAAAAGTCTAATCGAATAATGACTATGCGATTCGAAAACCGAATTGAACAGTACATCATTTGATTCGACCAAAGTAATGAATATTCGCACACCCCTACTAGTATTTCTATTTCCTTTCCAGAAAACTTATCTCCACTGTGCACCTGCAACTTACAAATTCGTAGCTGTTTTTATATAGACACAACGGGAAATCTTGTGCGGCACTGAAAGTACAAGCATGCATCGAGTTCTGCACCAGAACTAAATACTTAGCTTCTGCACATCACGTTGCGCATCTTTGTGAATGCACCCTGTGAGGAAGAAATTACAAAGTAGTACAAAAAAATTCAGAGCCCTTCCACTACTGTGAAGATGGAAGCCCGCGAAGCTGTGACAATGGTGGGTCTGCTGTAGTTGAATGTTGCTGTATTGAATTCATATATTATCATTATTGACAATATCGAGCGTCCTTGGCATGTTCGTCAAAAAACAAGAAAACCAGCATCTTGTTTTCGCCCGGCGCGATGGTCAAGTAGTGCATTTGCTGCGCCAAGTCCGCCCACGATACGCTCCGCATCGCGGGCCCGATCTTCTGCCGAGGCCTTGGCGCGACGCCGACGAGATCTCTGCCGCTCCTGCTCTCGGAGGCTCATACCCCCCTATCCAACGCGGGTATGAGCCACACGTGATTTCTTTCATACCTTCCTTCTTTCCTTCTTTCCTTGCCAATTTTGGCATATACCAAGTGAACGAGACGCCACAAAATAGTTGCCTACTTCCGGTGTACACGGACGTGGAACCTAGCTGTTCGCTGTAACAGCTAGGTTACATAGAAGCGACTCATAGAAGCGGTTACATAGAAGCGGCACATAGAAGCGACTGTGTAACAGCTTCGCTGTAACACAGTCGCTTCTATGTGCCGTCTCGGTGGGCCTCTTGCAAAAGCTGGGCCGGTATTTTGTAGCGATGCCTTTCCGGTAATAATGCCTTTTCGCGCTTATCGCGCTTTGTCAGTGGTCAGCGCGATGGTCCGCTCGCGTTAGCAACGGGATCAGCCGGCCGGGAGCGGTGAATGATAAGACTGGTATAGAATAAGTCATAAGGCATCGCTACAAACTACGGGTCCGGAGCTAGTGTTCGGATGTCGGTTCCCCATGCGCGCGGTCACGAAATACGCAGTAGCTGTCGGAGATCAACGCCGCCCCCTCCCCCCCCTCCCCCTTTTCCAACCCCGCAGGGCAATTCGCGCAACGGCAGGCGGCCTCCTCTTAGCTTCCCTCTTTTGCGGGCGCCAGATTGAGCCGTGATTGTCGGCTCCGCTCGCGCGCTCTCACTTTCTATGCTGTATGTGCGAGTGAAAGCTAAATATTTCGTTTACCCCTACTATTTTACCGCCACCTCTCCTCCACTGCTGACCGCTGTTCAGGCGTCAGCAGACTACAGTCCCGTTTTCATGAATGCGAAAGTGGCGCATCGCATTTACAAGCGCATTTGGGAAAGGCGATGCGACGCCATTTACATGAAATGCAGAGAACGTAGCGCCACATGAATGACTGGAGTGGCTAGAGCCGTGGAGAGAGCGCAGTGGCCACTGTCGGGTCGGTGACAAGGGGCACGGTGGTATTTAGAGGCCCCCCTAGGCTCTCGCTTGCTTCTCGGTAGCGTCTTCGCGGTTGTCATCGAAAGTATTGTTAGGCGCCCTCGCCTCCTTTCTCCCCTCTAAGTAGTGTCGCCTCTCAGTAGCTTCCCGGTTGTCATCGAAGGTCTTGATAGGCGCCCTGCGTTTACATGCTCCGCGAGAGTCGACTAGCGCCCGTAAATCTACCCTCGCCTGGCGCATTGCATTACCGCTGTTTACATGAATGCGATGCGCTGTTCTGCAGTGAGCACTGGTCTGCAGGCCATCTGCCGGGACGGCTTTCGAAGCAGCAGCCCGCGCTCACCTGACGGCTACGTCACAAGTGGCAGTGGCCAACCACTAATAGCCACCATCATCGGGATTGACGATTTTACAAAGTTTGAGCGAGCTATTGTTGAAAGTACCAGTGGGGAGAAAGCCACCACGCGCAGAAACAAAACAACAATGGTGCGAGGGACAACTCATGAAAAGAAGGGGGGAGGGGGACTTTTCCTCAATTCGGCGAATCACCTGTCGCCGCGTCGCAAGAGGGCCATCCCGGGGCATGCTGCGGCGGCGAAGAGCAGATTTTTTTTTTTTTCGCTTTTTCCAAACATGACTGAGTGGCGTCGCCTGGTGGGAGAATCTGAACTACACGCAAGATGGCGACAGTGATACCTCCACCTTAAAGCAGCATGCGTTGCAAGCATTCTGTCGCAACGCTGAGCGTGTCTGGAATTCCAGTAGGCGCAGGCAAGCTGGGCATTCTGACGGATGGGCAGAGGCGTAAACTAAAGCCCCTCCATACTACTATTGCTATGATGAAGGAGCTTTAGTGCAGGTGCACGCGAGCGGCCGGATCGGTTGCCATGGTCCAGCCACCTCGTGGCGCAATGCTTAACCAGCCACATATAGAGCGAATATTGCTGTAACCAAGTGTAAAATGTTTTAAACATTTAGAAAAACCACGTGTTCACGATTAGACTCCTCCCAAAAATTTGCACCAGCAGCAAAGTAGAATACAGTTTGTTACTGCTATGTCAGTTCTGTGTTTGGTTGAGCTCTGTGCCAACAGGTGGCTGCACCGTGCAGGCCATTAACGATTGCACCTCCGTTCATCCCGTAAAACACCAAGGCCCAGTCCGCTTGCGCTTGCATCTACCCGAATACTGGACACGCGGAACACTATTGTGGTAGTAATACTTTGGCGTGAAGTGACGACCTCAAGTGCGTAGATGCTGGTGCCGATCGGATACCAACAACCAGTGCTGCAGCCACTCCGCTCGCATGTTAGCCTTGCAGAGGGACACGATGTCACAGCTTGATATGTTGCCGATCGCTACATTTGCAGCCCGCAACGCAAGGGCGAACCATGGTTCTCGAAAAAAGACAGATCGAGAACAACACAGACCACACATCTCAAGTCAACATGGAGCACATTGTAACACAAGCAGACGAGACTTTCTGTATGCCAGAAGTGCTTGAGCAGAGTGAGACTCCAACTATTAAGAACTACATTTGTTCACCATAAAATGGGAAAAATTATTTATGATGCGCACTGGGTAGCCAATCAGATAGCTCACCCTACTGACGTGATGGGGTAACCACGCGTCACTTGGTCACGGGCGGCTGAAAACTCGGATGAGCGGAGCCACTGCGATCGGTAGCGATGTGCATTTATAAAGCCTTATAATAAATTACACGCTTTACGTGGAGCGCTTAAATGCGTCACTTAATGATAAGAAGGGCCAACCCTAACGACTCAATATGTTTGTACAAAATCGTAAAAATCATTACATGGCTCACTTTAAAAAGGTTTCCCCAAAAATTAAGACGTCAGTTAGACAAACAAAATGACCTGACTGAATGAATGTCATGCAAGGGAGAAAAGAATAACCAAAGCAGCACCCATACACAAGCGTAGACCACCTATGTTTACGGTTCAGCATGTTATTAAAGCCAGCGGTTCAAACTGAGACTCAAACTTGATAAATACAAAAACATCGAAAACTTTTTGTTTTACCGTGCCACTTTGTGCACTGCAGCATGTGCCAGCCATATGGCTAAAGCTCTAAGTGGTGAGTAAGGTGAACTCCCATTAACTCTTTCCCTGCCATTGGGAAAAAAAAAGTGTTTTTTGTATGTTACGGCAGATGTTTTTTTTTTTTTTTTTCTGAAGGAACTACAGCACTCAATATTTAATGTAATATGGAAACAGAAAGCAAAATGAATGCGCTTTTCATGCATAAAACCTTTATTAACGAAATGTATATCATAAAAAAGATATAAATTAATAAAATCAAGATTGTGCGATAAAATTGAACAAAGTTTGTAAAGACACGCTTGTATCTAGTAAGAAAAAAATGTTATGAAAATTATGAGATACACAAAATGTATTGCTGTCTATTAGACACTATTTCCGAAAAAATCATAATTTATCACTGAACAGGTATTTCGCTACAAAAATTTTATTGCAGGCACTACAGTTTGGCGTGCCAGACTGCGGCCACCGATGTTCTGGGCTGGTTTGCGTCGTCACTTTCAGACTCAAAGTCCAATGAAAGGTCAGCGTCCACTGACTTGCTGCCATTCGATGTACCGATAAGATCAACCACAGAGACAGTGGAATCACTATATGTGCGATCTCCCGAAGCGCGCGCGCCGTTTACGGAGCCGGACATTTTTGCGTTCTGCTCTGACGATCACGAAACTTCAGAGCGCGTTTCAAAATCACCGCTTGGCGGGAAAAAAAGCAAACTGCTAAGAAAACAAAAATATAGTTTCCCCATTTTCACATCCGATGGCGCAGTGTGTCCGTGAGCGGCGCGGAAGGTCTCGAAAGCGGCGTTTCAAACCATCAATAGCGGGCGGCAATTTTTTCGTTCTCCTTTGACTATCATGAAACTTCGGAGCGCGTTTAAAAATCATCGCCTCGCAGGAAAAAAGTTAACTGCTTAGAAAACTAAAATATAGTTCTCCTCCTTTACGTCCTATAACGCAGTAGGTCCGTGAGTGGCGAGGAAGGTCTCGAAAGCGTTTCAAATCATCGATAGAGAGCTAACCATGCCCAGTAGGCGCGGTACAGAAAGAGTTAATGGGTGGCCTACCAAAAGACCAGACCAACTGTGCCGATGAGTATTTTGACGTCAACGATTGCCTCACCTGTGAGCAATTAAAAAAACACCGTCATTCACATGCTGAGAAAGAATGCCAATGGTAAGCTGTACAGAACGTCGAAAAAAGAGAACATTGTCTACAGCAAATGAGTGTAGTGAACCCCCTTCGAATGCAGGCCCAACTATTAGCAAGTTAGACAATCATCTTCAATGGTTTCTACATGAATTCTTTAGCGGTGTCACCACAAATGATGCACATACTTTGGCTTTATTGTTAATGGCACAAGCAAGTAATGCTCGCAAATGTGGTATTAAACTGAACCCACTGCAAAAAGAGTGAAATTTGAGCAGAAATTAGCCAGCAGTTTAGCTGAAAAAGTTGTCCACTTGGCACTCCTATTTATGTCACACAGTGTGGTAATAACAACTCTGAAAAGCGCAGCTAAAGCATGCAAACAGCTCTCCTGCAATACAGACCTGGTAGAGTGAGTGCGGCCAACTGCTGCAGGGGTCAGTGGCGGCATAGCGCAGGGCACGGCACAGTGTCCGCAGGCTGTAGTGGGGTCGGCTGCCTGTGCCGTCAGTCAGGCTCTCCCGCGCAGCTTTCCTCAGGTTCAGGTAGAGGGATACACAAGCATGCACCGGTGGTGACCCACTGCTACCCAGATAGGCAGCTACCACCAGCTCCAGATCACCCTCCTCCAGGGGCTCCTCCAGGTACACCTCTGTGAAGCTGTACCGCAAGAACACTTCCTAACTACCTTTTCACTCTTTCTTTTCTCACATTTTCTACACAGGCCAGTTCTCGGTTGCAATTCCGTAGCAATGCCTTCTGCTCAATTCTAGGCCAGTCTTATCAACGATTGCTCACGGCTGGCTTATCCATTGATAATGCAGGCAGAGTAACGCTTTGGCCACTGAAGAAGCACACTAAAGCATTAGCATTGGAAAAGGTATCACTACAAAATAGCGACCCTATTCACCCATAAGCATATAGTATATAGCATAAGCATAAGCCGGTGGTTAAAATTCAAGTTAGCAAATGCGTTTTGATATACAGATATACGTTTTGTATATCTCATCTATACATTTTTTTCTTAGTAGATACAAGCGTGTCTTTACAAACTTTGTTCAATTTTATCCCACAATCTTGATTTTGGCAATTTATATCTTTTTTATGACATACACCTTGTTAATAAAACCTTTATGTGTGAAAAGTGCATTCATTCTGCCTTTTGTTTATGTATTACATAAAATACTGAGTGCAGTAGTTCCTTCAGAAAAAAAGATGTGGTGTAACCTACAAAAAACACATATGAAAGAATTAACAAAGGTGATGGTCAAAGAAATACAGAAGTTGTATGCGAGCCAGAAATTGCACAAATGCTGATTGCACTGGCTGTTATCATCTCACACTTTTAAATGTTGTGTTAGCTAGTGATCGACACTGATAGAGTCAGATCATGCGTACTGTCAGCCCGTGCTGGCTTATAAGTGTTGCACTTGTCAGCAGCCAAGAAACACTTAGCAGTAAACCTCGTGTGAGTAAACAAGAAGGCACATAAAAACAGTCAGTTACTAGAAATTTTAAGTACAGGATCGAACAATATATGCATTAATGAGCTTTCCAGCTGGCAGGAAAATAAAATGCAACGAAGTTGCATTTCACACTTAAGTAATTGCCTTGAAGTGTTTTTCTTTTTTGAACCATTTCATAGTACCCTCAGGTCCAGGTTAAACTAAGCTTGTTGCATAAGTGTCGTGAAAAGAATAATTCAAGCACAACACAAACACATTTGGAGATGGTATGGAGGCTATCACCAAGGGAGGATCATGAATGTTCAACATTTCATGGCCTACAAGGCTTATACAAGGGCTACAAAGAAATGCCATTGTATAATTAAAGCCTCAAGAACTACAAGGTACTAATGCTGATTTTTATTAACCACTTAACAACCAAGCGAAAATACAGGGCCTTTCACTTACCGGCTCCGAATGCCAGCAGGCAGGTCCTTTTTGCCCACATCTGTGGCAGGGTTCATGCATGCAAACAGCCTAAATTCGGGGTGCCTCTTCAAGGGCTTTTGGTCGCTGCAAAGCATAAAAAAATGTAAATGTGAGCATACAACCTAACATAATAAGCCACTTAAGAATGAAAGCTGTTCACAGTTTCAGTCAAGTGTAATGAGTACCACCTTCCCAGCCTACAGCCATCCCAACCTACAAAAACAACAAGGTACTGTTTCCTTCGCCTAACTGTACAAGTCACATACAACTACTCAATGCTACAAACAAACATATCAAAAAAAAGTATCGGAAGTTTCTGAGGAAAGGGTGGTACACTCGTATAGAAAGTGAGGAACCTGAGAAGTGTTCTGCAGTTGATGCGATGTGTGGTATTGGTAAGTTCATAGGATGTGACCTCAAAGGATAATGCGACAAACTCATATCAACACTGTGGTTTCACATGAGGTCATTACACACCTTTGAAGAAGAGTGCAGCTTCGATCGAGGAGTGCACAGTTTGGTCAGTGTAGAAACCAAGTTGGCAGCGTTTCATGCATTTGTCACTTTTGCAGACAATGCAAACTCCAACAACTTTGCCCCCTACAGTTTTGCCTGATTGGACAACGTCACTGCAGATACCGTATGGAACACTGCGTGGACTTTACTCTCTTGCATCCCCCACACACATTCATCGACCCTGCAAAGCACTCACATCTCCTGATGTTCACCTTCCCTGCATAACCCACACACAATGGTGGAAGTCGATGTCATAGTTATGCAGCAGGGTGAAAGATGGCGTGAGTGTTCCGATGCAAGCGCCACCTGAAGGTGTGGATAACTCGGGCACACAACCAACTTGCTTGCTCCTCTTTAGCTTCACGACGTCAGCATGCAAGGGCTGGCTATGCACTCGGTGCCCTTAGCAGGACTGTCTTGTGGAATGATTCTCACTCGGTTTCGGAGAGCGACACTGCTATGGGCTAACTCAATCGCCCAGACGCCCTTCTGTAGTAGGACTGCATCCATGAATGACTTGGGTGTCAGTGTCTGGCATGGGTGAACATTACTCGCTTGGTATCCTTGCCCCGTGGCAAGTCGAACTTCCTCAATTCCTCAGCATCGTCCCCATGAAAGAACTATCCTTTGTACATATTTCAGGTAGCTAGCTCATTGTATAGAAGGTGCAATAAGTGGCCTTTTCGTGTTTGTATGACTGTGTTGTCTTTTCTTTTTTTGCAAAAGCACTTCAGAACCAACAACAGTGATGTAGCGGACAGCTCGGACAATGATAGTAGTTCCTCAAGTGCAAACATCTGTATTCCTGACCATGCAGAATGTTTGCATAACATTGACAACATTAGGCATTTTAATTGTGCACTTGACCTCCATTGGTGACCTCCCTCTGAATTTAACAGCGTTTGGCAAAAATGTTGGTAACCTTATAAAGCCAAATTAAAAAGAAAAGGGAGGGAGGGAGATTACAGAAAACCATTGATCTTCATTTCTTATTTTTTATCTCCGAAAGTTGGAACGGGAAGTATTGCTCACAATTTGTCAAGCTTAGTTTTTTAGCTGTTTAATGGTGCTAGCTTCTTCAAAATCTAGGTCACTGATGAAGCCGTTATCTGGATATTCCACATACTTCACCGAGTAGAGGCACATGTTATAACTCTAATAATCTTTCCATATTATCCAACACCTGATTGCACAGCATTTTTGCATTAGTTGCTGAAAGCCGTAAAATAATGGTTCTCCTCAAATAAGCTGGAAATAAGCATTTTTGCCAAAACTACAATTAACAGACGTTCACAGCAGTCTCATGTACTGCAACTACTGTGTTCACAAAATGGGACACCATGTGCTAGAGAGCAATCAAATTACAGCTGCACATGCATTAAAATCAAATATAGAGCAAGAGAACTATTAGTAATAACCCCATGCTAAAACAATGTGGTGGCTTACCATTTGACATTACATGAATTGTAATATGTAAACACTAGCTATCAAAAGTCACATTTGCCACCACACATTCCCTATTACTCTCATGCCGGACAGCTGCCACCATGCCTATGTTGTAGAGCTGTTTGAATATTTGAAAATCACTGAATCAAATCAAATAGTGAACTTCCAAATAAGTCTATTAGCGAATCGAATATCTACTATTCTATTTTTCGAATATTCTATCACCGCAGATATATTTACAGCAACCGCGCGACACTAGGAAAGCCGACAAACTGCCTCGCAAATGAAAGCAAATGCATGAGATGGCAACAAAGTTCTTTGAGGTCGCTATTTTTGCAACAAACCGCACAGCGGCCTCTCATTCCCGATGCCGTTTGTAGACGCACATCGGTCTCTTTTTGTAGCCTCAAGCAACCAGTCACAAGATTAGCTTTGAATTTACACGGCAGGTGTGAAAGTGTCATGGCCGTGCATTTGTGTGGACGGCATTTGAACGAGGGGTCAAGGGGGGAATTAAGCATCGCGTAAAATTGCTGTGACCCTCCAGATTTCAGAATCTTTGACCGGTGGAAAATCACATCGAACCTGACAATGAAATAGTGAGGACGGCGTGTGCTCTTAACCATCTGCGCTGGCTACATGCAGAGCGGTGTACAAGACCCGTGATGTGCGGTCCTTTCGTCTGTCGCGTGGATTGGTCTTACGATAACCCACCTGCTGGAGAGTTAGCATAATTCTTCAGTATTTTGGAGAAAAACAGGAAAGCAACACTTTCTATGCTACAAATAAATGACTGCCGCAAAACACAGGTCCACTATTAAACTAAAAAACTAATTGGTGTTCAGTACAACAGATTGTCACTAATCCATTAGTTTCAGAGAGAAAAAAACACTGGATTCTATTCAAGAGATTAAAAATATTTTCCAGAGCTTCATATACTAGAAATGAGCTGTAATCATTGCTGGCCTACTAATATGGTGTTCCCATTAATAAGAGTAGACCGTACTGTATGTTATCTTGATTTCTATGTACCTCAGTTACCGACAGCTTGCTAGCACATTCGTATTAGGGACTCCTGAGTATGTGCAGCATTTTCCTGTCCAAAATTTGTAAGCACTAAATTTTGCACAAAGTTTCTAATAATCCGTTCGATGTTCCACCACTTATTTTCTTGATTCAATTCGATATTCAATTAGAAATCTACTATTCGGTATCCACACACTCCTACTACGTTGTACATTTGCCACATTATCCCACATCTAACGTGGTACTAGTACTATTTTTTAATGTAGTTTCCAATATAACTGCATGATACACTCTATTCAAAATCATAGCACAAACATATATCCTTAATACAACAAGCTTGGCTTCAAATAACCGGTGGTTAGGAGACAGCTACCTTAAAAAGTCATGAAATGTTCCACAACTGCACCTTCTACAAATCTAGAAGCGAAGAGGCACAACATGGTGCAATGGTGGATGCACACAAAGGTTTCCAGGGATGAATTACATCACATTTAGCAGGTGCCAATTATTAACTGTAAGGAGATTCCAAGCAGTGAGGAACAGTAAAAATGGCTTAGGGCAGCCCATTTAGCAAACACTCACACCATTCTTTCCATTCTAGGCACATTTCTGCAGTGGCAGAATCACTTGTCCATGTGGTTGGGTGATACTATAATCACAATAATGTAGTGCTGCATTTCCCCAGTTACAGCTGGTTAGTGGAAAGCCCACAGCTTGGTCACACTCAATGGCATAGCAGAAAACAAAACACCAACAGAAGGTTGTAAAGTGAAAACCGTTGTTGCCAGCATAACACAAACATAAACAAAAAGAGAATATGGCAGCACGTTGCAGAAACAGGCACACACAAAGAAAGGAAGGAGTCAATCCAATAATGAGTGAAACATGCAGAGAGTGGAAAAACAAGTGAAGGTAGCTGGTTGGTGCAAGTATACAGCCTTTGTTTGAGGTGTGATTGCCACTGCCTCCTTAGCCAGTAAGTGACTATGGCTGTGCATATTTGGACAGCATCCCCTGATGTTCCTCCTCTCCACACGGCTCTCACGTATCCTGACGTTCGGCTTCTCCACATAGCACACACGTGATGGCAAAAGTCGGTGTCGTAGTTACGGAGCTGGGCAAAAGATGGGGTGAGTGTTCCAATGCTAGCTTGCTGAACTAGATGCGAATTAATAAATTTCAGATTTTTCTCTCTGTCTCTCATCAGCACTTCAGGCCAAACGAGTCAGTCCCAGCATAAATTCATGTTGATGCGATATTGTGGAAGTAACTCACCTTTCCATAACACATTGTTTGCATACCGGCATTCATAAAACCAAACATCATAACAGAAGGGCTTTAAACGAAACATAATTGCACTGTACCCTCGCTCGAATAGCACTGGCGAGCTACCATCCAGGACCGGAGCCAAGCTCTCCAGGGCTTCTCCTTCGGCCAGGTTGATTTCGTCCAAGAGAACCCAGGAACCCTCCTTCAGAGCTCTTACAAGGGCTCCCTGCACATAAGAAACCAATGACCTGCATGGCAACTCAAGCTAAACTCATCAGATTAACTGGAAATATGAAATCCTCCATAGAAGGTCTTTCGGGCAATGAACTGTGCAAGTCGTAAACCTTCAGGATGCACTCATCATGCGGCAATAAACTAATGGGTAGTACCACTGGGAAAGAAGAACTGTTGATTTCCAATATGTTTCTAGCACTGAGAGTTCTTATAATCAACTTGACAGAGCGCCATAACAGAAGCAGCTTGTGGGAACAAAATGCTTCTTGGTAATGATTCTGTTCAGTCATCCACACTGACTGTAGACTGACAATGTATTTCCACTGTGTTGCTTGCAATCGAGTCAGTCCATGCATCCCAACAAAGAGTTAGTGCATGAAAAAAGTGGACAAAGAAACGCACCTATTTAATCTGCCCTTGCTTACTGATTGCACACTCAAGCTTTAGAATGCACCTCACCTCAACAAAAGCAAATGTCAACTTGTTCTCAGCTTGGCGCGCTTGAGCCTCTGCTTTCCGCAACTGCTCCCCAAGCGCACGCCAGCGTTCCAACTGATCCTTGTCGCAACCCGGTTCTGCAGTGCAAGAAATACAACAAGTAAACCACGCTTGGCAAACGAACGAGAATGCTGGTAGTCCTAATGAATGGCAATCAGTTGGTGCAGTATTTCATAGAGTCAACATCAAGTTAGAACTAGTCCCATGAAAGAGCTTTGACTGAAATGATGTAGAATGACAGCAGACTACCTTTAAGGAACGCGCTATCAAGACCAGTTCTCTGATAAGCTAAGCAGTATCACAACCTAGAAGGTTTAATTCATTTTCGTATCAAACATTTCTATTAACAAAAGCAAGTTGTTTTGGAGAGAATTTCTTATTACAACACTCTCCAAACGCCTCATAATCATACTGTGGTTTTGGCAGATAAAACCCCAGGTTTTTTTTTTGTTTTTTGTTTACCATGCTTCATAAACATTTTGATAGCTCCAGAAGCTCTAAATACAAATGTAATCTATAGCAGAACACCATAAACTCTAGTTATAACAACGTCTTAAGCAAGCAGGGGCAGTTCAATCAAATTCCTATTGAAATGAGGTTATCTTACTTGAAAGCTTTGACACAGCAGACTTTTGGGTGTGAGACATCAGATTGAACAAGTCACGCCACCGACGTCCAGCAAAACAAGTCTGTAACGAAGCAGCATAAAGTATAAAAATCTGTGTGCCCTCAAAAATATAGCATTGTAGTGCTCAAAAGTTACAAAAGAATAAATGTACAAGTTATCCAGAAATGTGTTTACACAGTAACACAAGTGGCTGGTTACTGGCTTAGTTTAATAACTTAGTTTAATAACCAACCAAAGGGAAAACTGATCCATAGTAGAACTTTCTAGCAGTTTTTGCCTTGCACACAGCTTTGTGTACACAGTGACATTGTTTCCGTGATACTGGTGCTTAATAAGCCGAGGAGTATTCATCAAAGGCCATGCTTAATATAGCCTGAAAGATCCGAGGCCTGTAAATGTGAACTACACAGAATGTGTGCTATGGGACCCTACCACAGTGCATGACACAGAGAAACTTGAGAGAATACAGAATTTAGCCGCTCAGTATGTTTCAAGAAAATAAAGTGTAAATTTCTGTAACAAATTTTAAGAAAGAACTAAAGTGGGATACGCTAGAGAGTCAATGAAAAAGATTTCGAATCTTTTCCACAGCATCTATGATGGCACAGTCGGTATACAAACGGAGAGATATATAATGCAACCCAATTACCGATCACAACACGTAGACCACTCACTAAAAGTTCGTGAACCTGCTTGCTAGTCAGATTTGCTCAAGATGTCTTATTTTCCAAAAGCTATTCGTGATTTGAATAGATTGCCTTCTGCTGTCCGAATGGTCTGTCTATAATTGTCTTTGTATTGTTTTTGTAGCCCATGTTAATTTATTCTTACTTTTGAACACTGTTTATATGTATTTTAACAGAAGTTCTGCTAATATTATTATTGTTTTATTTGTTTTGGTAGCCCATGCTAATTTATTCATGTTGTTGAACTTTGTATGTATCACGAAAGAAGTTCTGCTGATATTATCATTGTTTTACAAATTGTACCCCCTCACTGTAATGCCTTTTTGGTGCTGTGGGTAAAGCAGAAATAATTATTAATTAATACAGTGAAATCTCGATAATTTGAAATCTCTTAATTCGAACTGAAAGATAATTGACAAATTGACATATGTACTTGAATAGGGAAAAACTCCCACAAATTTAGACTCCAAAAACCGTGCAACTGCTAGTTTGAACAAAACCAGGTCAAAGGCGAAGGTTTGATGCGTCGCTAGCTACCATAATGTCACATGCCATAAAAATGACGAGGAAGGACACAAGGGGAGCCAAGACCGAACCAGACCACGCAAAGCAGCACATGCCCTTTTTTACCATTCGACTTAAAAGGAGCAGGAAGAAAAAAAAAGTCGCAGTTTCACCCGAAAGACAAAGCATTGATGGCGATAGCAAAGCATTAGATAACTATACGAAATAAGGTTCATAGTTTTATTGGCTGTATAAATTGCAGTAAACACTTGCATACACACTAAATTAACAAGCATACTGTCATGAGCACACAGGCAAACATAAAGAAACATAGCTGTCAGAATGCTAGCGTGATGAGGAGCCCAGGCCTCCGAGAGTAAATGTTTCAGGCTGCCTCTCTCTTCAACGCATGTCCAACACTTGAGATTACGCAACCTCCAATACTAGGTGCACAGGAAGACAGCGCACAGGTAGATGGTGCACGTGAAGTGACCAGCTATCTCAGCTCACCCAAGCTGTGCACACACCACAGAGATTACCTTCAAGAGACGGCACATGGCCTGCATGGGCACTCAACGACGCACCCCCCCCCCCCCCCCTGAGGACATACTTTGCCACGATATCGCGCGCTCACCTGTTCCCTCTCCCTAGACTAGCCGCCACTTGATCACATGACTTCCAATATTGGCCGTGTGAGAGGATGGTGCACATCAAGCTACCATTCTTCTCGCCTTTGACTCGCACTTGGACTTTACATGGAAACTAGGCTTATTCCAGCACATGCCGTCGCACACTAGTGAGGAAAGATAAGGCTTTTTCAATGAAGGCCCCACATAATTGATTGGGCGCTAGATTCAATGGGGCATCTCTCCTTCATTTGAACTCCGTTTTATTCAAATAAATTTCCGATCCCCTTGGAGTTCGAATTAATGAAATTAGCGAACTGCAAGCTGCACAAGAAAAGTAGTACTGAATTTCATACATTAAACATACAATAACAAAGTTAAGGTTGCAAGAGGAATGAGCTAAATATAAAAAGACAGAACGGCTAGGAGACACCACTCACAGTGATGTGGCTGAGGAACTTGGCATTCTGAGTCTGTGAGAATGTGGCACTAAAGAGTGCCTCAAATGCCTCCCGAACTGGGGACAACAGAAGCTTGATGTCGACAGGCTTGAAGCCACCAAGTAGGTCACTGCTGTCGCTTTGCTGACTCATGTTGAGCACTACTAAAGGGTGACCTGCATAATGCAAACATAACCAAGGAAGTAAGAGCCTCTTGCATATAAAAACCAGCCTTCCTAGTCAAAAACATTTTATATGGCATTTGCATAGTGCCAACAACCCTGTGCTTCAGTCGGACGATGCTAGTTTTTAGCCGTCATTGTGAGAGACTCCAGACATGAGCAGGCTGCAGTAGCAGGTTTCCTGCCCCATCGCGTACATGTATGTTTTATGATGTTTCTACAGAATTCCTTCACTGGAATTCGACATGCCGACCTATGGCTTCGTGCCGCTATGTAAGCAGTTGGTCTACATGTACAGTTCTGGCCGTAAGATATACATAAGTTTGCAAGATTCACAGTATGGTGTTCAATGCACCGACTTCATCTGTGAACTCAGCCGCTTAGTGGACATGCCAACCATTCACTATTTTGCACTAACTGTAACAGTTAAGTGCAGCACATCTGATTCAACAGTCACACAGTATATTTAAAGGAATGTGTACAGCATTTTTCACACTAATGAGAAACAGCATACCGTAGTAATGAGATGCATAACTTGCCTAAAACCGTGGAGGCAACAATAGTCACCTCTCTTGAGCCAAGAATGATATGCTGGGAAACAGTGGCTGCATAAGCTGACCAAAAATGTTAGTGTTTGCGAGACCACTTCGGCTGTGCTAGATTATGATCACGTAAAATTGCTACACCAGTACACAAGATATTGAAGCATGCCGAACTTCCTAATTTGCTTCCCTATTATTCGCGTGGTTTGCTCTGATGAAATCCTGAATGACATAAGAATTGACAAAAGTTGTGCAGTGGAACCCCTGTTACGCATGTCCGATTATGCAACATCCAGGGCTTTATGACAGATTAGCGCAGTCCCAGTAAACTCTCCATGGAGACAATGCATTAGAATTTATATGTCCGTCTCATACGGCAACCAGCGTGAAGCCAGGAACCCAACGACGGACCTCGCACCGTCTTCTCTGTCAGGAGGGGGAGAGCGCACTTTTTCATACAGAGAGATCCGAATGGATCCGGCCAGTTTCGGCGTAGCTTTCTTGCTGCCATGAGGAAAGAAAAAAAACAAAAAAACTAGGAGAGACCGTCACGCGGCAAGCCTTCGCGAGCCAACTCTGTGAAGCCATCCTTTGCTAGAGTACACTCTACCATCACCTTTTCTCTCTCAAGAAGTCAGCCCGGCACGTGATCCTGTGCCCAGCAGCATGCTCTGCGCACTAGGCTCAGAGTGCTTGGTTTCCGGTAGGCTTTATTCGACGTGCACATGTTCAGGTGCTTCGCTAACTTCACCAACCACTCACTGCACATTTTCTCCCTACGCGCTTGTACAACTTCCACTGTTTATTGCAACTTATACATTTATTGCCTTGAGGCCTTTGTTGCAATGCGCAAGTACAGCAGTCAAATGTTACTGTCCTTGTCGTCTTTTTTGGATGAGGGTGCACTAAGCATGGGTTCCTCATCATAGCACAGCGGTGGTAAACACTAAATCATGCCATGACATGACGTTCAAGGGTTGGGCCAAGTTTGCTTGGTTTTAACTTTGTTGGAGAATGCTCCCTCCTAGTCTTCTTCCCTTTTCCCTTCCTCCATGTTCACTGCCCTGTTGTGGCCGTGTCTCATTGCTGTGGCCGTGTCTGTGGCCGTGTCTCATCATTTCCATCCCTTTCCTCTATACGCTTTGCTCAACCATCGCCCACATTGGTTGTGCTTTTACACTCTTGACGTTTTCTCTTAGTACTTGCTCCCATAACGAGAGTCCTCCATGTTTTCTCTTTGTCAGTCGTGATCGGAGTGAACAGCGCTCAGACAGCCAAGTAACTCAATCGTCTCCGTGTACATCCTAAGTGATGTGTTAGGCAACTGCAACGCACAATGTTGGGGAAACAAACAGCACTGTTGCTCGGGGCCAAGCTGAAGATTATCTAAGATGTGAAGAAACGGCATGGAGCCACGAAGGCCAGCATCACCCGAGATTCCAGAATCTTCATGAAAGTAGGGTACCATAATGATTGAATCAAGCAATTCCTATATGCGACGCAGAAAGAAGGAATGGTGACATAAGCAGGAGCAATATTCTCTGGCAATCACTTTCAGAGATACAGCAAACCCTCATTATAACGAAGTGAAAGGACGGACGAAAAAATTCGATAAAAGCAATTACTCCATAAAAGCTAAAAAAAGTTGACCTTAAAAATGTTGCAGTTTCACCCAAAGGCGAAGCATCAATTGCGATAGAAAATTAGTAGAGAGCTATACGGAGCAAGGATAGTAGTTTTATCAGCTGTATAAACTTGGCCATGCAACAGCACCAGCAACGCGCAGAACTGTTGTTGACGCCGTCGGCGTTTTGCCGCGTTCACACCGAACGCGCGCCAGCTTTGGTGACTATTGATAGTGCCTCTGGGGGCGGCTTGGAGGTTTTCGACGAGATCAGAACGGTCTGCTGCAAGTCCGCCTTTCTTGACAGAATCTGCATCTATCGGTGTAAAGTTCTGGATAGTAACGGTGGTAGGCCACCAGGTTCGGATATGTTTCTGTTTGCAACAAGCGCCATGCTGTCGCTTGCCGTCTTCTTAGCGAGGAGTGTGCCGGGGGGAAACGGGCCCTGCCCAATTTATAGTGTTGGTTATCTCGGTAAAGCTGGCCATCCGGTCTCTCTCGTTCCAGTGTTTGCGTGTCAACCTGCTCGGTCCGTCAGTTCTCGAGCCAGGTTGTGCACTATTTCGTTCCGGGAAGGGAGGAGTGTGCGGGTGCCCATATAATGCAAACATCTCAGTCTTCAGGAAAGTTGGCTAAAATTCTTACTGCTTCCGGCGAGATTCTTCCTTTGGCATAGTTCTTGACGGCGGTCTTGGAGTAGCTGACTATGATGTTGGCCTCCGTGGAGGCTATTGCCAGTGCTAAGGCAGCCTCCTCTGCCACCTCGGCCTTTCCTGTTTTTACAGTGCCACTAACTCTGGAGTCACATTCTAGACTGGTAGCAACTATCGACATACTCTTTCTATTTGTGTACTCTGCCTCGTCCACATAGACCACGTCCCTAGCACTACTGAATCTTTTGTGGAGAGCTCTCGCTCTTGCGATTGATTCTTCTATCTTCGTGAAACTCCAGGTGCATGTTTCTAGGGATTGGGAGTATTGAGAGATTCCCTTATTTTCCTTGGGATGTCTCCCCGCAGTCTGTGCTGTGCTTCGTAGGATACTGCGATGTCGTGCAAGATGTGTCTGCCCGTCAAACTCTGCGTAAGTCTTTCATACTGCGCCACTTTCTGGGCCTCATAAGTTCGTCTAATGTGTTGTGCACGCCGAGTGCTAGCAACCTGTTGTTTGACGTATTTGCTGGAAGTCCCAAGGCTTGCTTATGCGCCCTTCTAATGATACATTCTATCTTGGCTTTCTCCGTAGCATAGAGCTTAAGGTAAGGAACCACATATACAATACGACTGATTACGAATGTTTCTATTGATCGAATAAGATTGTGGTCTTTCATGGCATAGTTCCTGTTGGATATCCACTTTATTAGTCTAATTGTTTGGTGAGCACTATTATCCAGTAGTCTAATGGATTCTCCATTATGACCGTTTTGGATATGCGGAGTCCCAGTTTTCTTAGGCTCTCCACTATCGGTATCCTGGTGCCTTCTACTGTGCAAAATAAAGTTTCTTCATTCAGACGCCACAGAGTGTATGTTTAACACGTTTTACATGCAAAAAAACAGTGCGGGAAACAGGACAAGTGAAAGGACACGGATGCAGCGCTGTCCTCTCACTTCTGTTTTTTTATGCTGTTTTTCTTAAATGATAACTCTACAACTAGTTCACCTTTATTCTACTTCAGTACCTTTTACGTGCTTCATAAGTTGTGTTTGGTTATGTGCTTGATAAGCCAATCACATAATCAACAGCAATGCTCATACATGCCTGTACTTCATGTGCCCACCTGTGATCTCAGCCAGATGCTGAACAGCTGCAGTTTTTCCAACACCAGTCTCACCGACGAGCAACACTGGTTCCTCACTGGCTACTGCAGCTGCCAACTGCTCAGTCAGCACCAAGGCATGCCGGGTCCCAGCAAATGTGCTTCGTTTCGTAGCTGTTGACAATGGATCTCTTGTTTGAGCTTTTCGCCGAGGCAACACAACACGACCCACAGTGACTGATGATGCAGTCTCCTTGATCTCTGGTTTGTTCATTGTGCAAAAAAAAGTGCCTGCAAAGATTAAATTGAGCATCATGAGCAGCATAAAAAGAATACAAACCCAAAGAATTCTCCAGGGCAGCAGAATGCAGTATTACAAATAAATCGGTGCTGAGATGATGCACTATAAAAAATATTACACCCTTAGGGGCATATCTTGTCCCCAAACAATAATCGTCATGTCTTGCTTCCTTTCCTTTCTCGAAAACTCTGCGCTCCCTACTTTAATGTCAGGAATGCTATGTCATGCCGATAATCAACATGGCATTCATGACCTGGCACAATGCATTAAAGAAAGGAAAGGCACTCGAGGTTGATCACAATTATTGCTTGGGGAGAAGATACGCACAAAGGTTCAAACTTTTCGCAGAATGTAACTGTGTTATGGACAATAACCGGGATTTTTTATCACAGCTACAGCTACGTGAAGTCATTCACATCTTTTCTTTTTCTTGGAGTGATAGTGTAGAAGGCGTAAGTACTCTTTGTGAGCAGTATTTCAAATCCAAACTAATTCAGTGAATACCGCCATGAAAGGCGCAGTCAACAGAACAAGGAAGATGGAACACATGCGCTGCTTTTCTTTCTTGTCCTGTCGTTTACGCTGTTCACCATGACATTCACAAACCAACTAGACCAATTTCGTACTCTCGTGAAGTGATTGAAATCATTGCCAATTTGTGTTAACTCACCTGTTCAGTAAATGACAGAGCAAACGACTACTTTGACCTGTAAGTAGCAGTGCGGATCATAGCCAGGCCTCATCAACATGTGTAGCTGAAAGTTATACACAATGATAGAAAACTGTCTTCTAAGAGTCAAGGCTATGAAGGCTGCACATGCCTTATTTGCTTCATGTTGACACATATCCCTAGTCGGGCTGTGTAAATGAAGCACAACATAAAGCAAAGTGCTCTAAACAAATTTTTGCCTGGCTGGAATTGTAATGAAACGACCAAATTGATATTACCGTTGAAATTAGATTATTCAAACTGCAAGATTATTCGAACATTTTAACAACCCATCTATGTCCGAAAAATCAAGTCAGTGACTGTATCTGCAACAAAGCATGCTACTGCCCATCCATAAGCTAAAATTTGCCTTTTCCATATTAGTTGTTTAAGTGCAGACCTCCGATTGTTAAGTCCAAGGAGTGCTCCACACTGCTGAGCCAGAGCCTGCCTCGTGGCCGGATCCCGGATGCTCTGGCAGAGGCAGTCCATTGTGTCCTGGAATGCATGCTGAGCAGCCTGCATTCCCTCCAGACAGAAGCCACGCAGCACAAGCCGCTGACACAGCTTCAGCAGGTCCCTGCATATTAGTTCAACCACCCAGCCCGTCAGGGTCTTTCTTAAACATACGATCGCTGGATGGAAATCTAAGGAAGTTGAACAGAGGTCAGCACATCAACATACTTCAGTACAGACACTTCCAACGTAAGCGGTTATGGTGCAGGACCGAATATAAAGCGTTTTTTTTTTTTTTTTCAGACTCTCGTTTACCCTCCCATACAACTCCATGTAGACGCATACTACAGTCGAATCTCGATAATTTGAACTCGAAGGGGCCGAAAATTTGTTCGAATTAAAAGAAGTTCAAATTAAAAGAAGGACTTATTCTTGTAGTATTCGTGCACCATAGCACGATGTACGAACGGTGCGAGTTGTGAAATGCGGCGTGCAAGCAAGTAGCAAGCGAGGGCCACGAAACTGCCCATACCGGCCAATGCTCGCTTCCCGATAACGGCAGAAAACGAAGCTTCAGGGAGCGGGCGGCAGCGGCATGGCGCGCGTGCAGAGACCGCTGAAGGTGAGGGAGGAGGGCAGCAGAGAAGCGGATTTGGCCTTGGCAACGCCGTCGCTTCGGTGGCAGTGGATTCGGTGGCTCCCCTCGCCCTCCCTCTAAACTCCCTCGTAGCTCCCCCACCTTCAGCTGTCTCCGTGCACGCTTGCCGCCGTGCCGCTTAGCCGGTCCCGCCGGCCAGGCGCCGGCTTAGCCGCTCCCTGAAGTTTCGTGTTCTGCCGTTATCGGTTAATTATCCGGACTGGGCCAACTTCCTCGCGGAAGTTGGCCCAGTCCGCTAGGTGGAGAATTACAGGAGACGCTAGGTTACAGAAAATTTGCTAGGTGGAGGATTACAGGAGACGCGAGCTATGCGGGGAAAACAACATTAGGGGACGCGTGAGAGTCGCGCATCCACATAAGGTGCACCGGCCGAGAAGAGAGTGACAAGAGCAATTCGAAGGAGGAAATTATGTGAAGCAAACAAACAAGGATCCAAGAAAAGAAAATGCGGCAGCAGCACACCGTAGGTGGGCGTTCTATGGATGTACGGGGTTGCCTAAGTGACGGAGAAACCTTTGTTTCAGCCGCCTGTCAGCAGCACGTGCTCCGCACCAAATGTGCGCACAAGTCACTCTTGTTTGGCTTTTCAGTTCATGTACAAAATATAAAAACAGTTGGATTTTTTTTTTTTAGACAACGAAGCTGTCTCACCTGGGCGTTTGCCGTCAGTTGTATGCTGGAAAACCTTGCCAAGCGATGACGTCACATGCGTAGCCTAGCAACGCCTAGCACACAGCAGGTGCGAGGCATTGCTAAGCGACACACATGACGTCATCGCTCGGCGCAGTTACCCTCTCTCTAAGGTCACCCTCGCCACAGCCAAGCAGTGCAGTGATAGAAAGACGACAGGAGGCAGAAAGGAGACTGTCTTCTACTGCAAGACATGCAGTGCAAATCCTGGCCTCCACCCTGGCGACTGCTTCGAGCGATTCTATACTATGCACAAGTACAGCTGACAGCCAAGGGTACAGAGAAATGTTTCTCAAATAAATCCCCTAACATGTGTTTGTGTACTAGAGCATTTTTTGTGCATGGCACCCAAAATGTACAAATGGCTTCTGACCAGAACGACCGCGAACTGGGTAAAGGCTTATGACCGCAAAGGGTTAACGCCACTTTATAGTCCGACGCAGCATGCGTGTCAGCCAGCGTTGGTGGAGGTTGGCGACACCAAGTTCGTCACGTTATGGTAGCGAGCAAACCGATCCCTCTATAGTCCAACGTGTGCGCCATGCGGCGCCGCCTAGACGCATGCACATTTTATACGAAACTAAGAATTTCAGGATCATAGAAAACTGCGAACTCGCTGCACATGCCGCCATGCGGTGCATTCTGGGTGACAAGGCCGGGACGAAATGCATCATGTCGCATCTTGACGCTGGCTGCAAAAGGGGCACGCCGACGAACGCCAAATACATCAGCCGCGCCTCGTGCCGGACTAAAGAGTGCTGCACTTTCACTGGCGTGACGTCGCCATGCCGATCGCGCTCGGGTGTCAACACTACGTTGGACTATAAAGTGGCCATTAGAAGACTGCACCGACCCCGAGTATCGTCCTGATACTCGGGGTCAGCTAAGTTCACCTAAGAACCAGCCAAGCCAAACTAAGTTAAGCAAAGGAAAGCAAAGACAAAGCTAAGAACCAGCCAAGTCAAACCAAGCTAAGCAAAGGAAAGCACAAGCTAGGGAAGGGCCACCAGCTTCGCCGTTTGCCCAGCCTTCGCACCACTTAGTGTGAAGCTGGCCCTAATTTTTTTCTTTTTCTATCTTTTTTTCTGGACACCGGAAGGGGTCAAAAAAATTTCAAGCCGGTGAGGCCATGGACGCACGCCGTCATGAAATGCAATATTGCGTGTGCGACCTTGACTCCGCAACACTGTTAGCGTAAGTTGTATTCCACAATTTCAGTTCGAATCATTCGTAGTGTCCACATGCCAGCTTCCGCCGTTCTTACCAGCACCTACAAATTTGTTATACGCGTCCGCGGTAGTTTCTGGCAGACAACCCGCAAATCCAATCCTCTTCACAGACGCTACTGTCAGTTCAGCCCATGGATGTGATCTCATGCCCAATCTCTATGTAATCGTCTACAGGTGCAAACATATTGACACACCTAATTGTTTATTTACTGGTGATCCCGTTCTACCGGCTAACAAATGTTTTAGGTTGTCGCTCAGTGCAAGATGCGCATTTCTGTGTCTGAAGTTTCACAAATGTTATCGCTGGTTCGGTCTGTTGTCAACGAAGCTTGTGTATGCGTGACACAAATTGCGTACAGTAAAAGCCCGCTGTTACGTTCCAGGGTGCTGCGATGTTCTGGCTGTTACATTGTTTTCAGCCGGTCCCGGCATAGCTCCATAAGAAAAATTAAATTATGGGGTTTTACGTGCCAAAACCAGTTCTGATTATGAGGCATGCCGTAGTGGGGGACTCCGGAAATTTGGACCACCTGGGGTTCTTTAACGTGCACCTAAATCTAAGTACACGGTGTTTTCGCATTTTCCCCCCATCGAAATGCGGCCGCCGTGGCCGGGATTCGATCCCGCGACCTCGTGCTCAGTAGCTCCTAGAAGACCCAATGCATTGGTAACCCCACTGTTGCATCACACTGTGGGACCGTTCCTGCATCATGCGCTGCGAACTGCCACCCGCCCCGGCTATAGCGGCCGCGTTGACTTTTCATGGCGCTTGGCTTGGTGGCTTGACAATAAGCCAACAATGGCTTCTACTACTGATACAGGCAGTATGCCCGGTGCTAGAAAAGACCTTTCGCCAATATTGCCTCTCACAGTCCCCACTCGCCGCAAGACACGGTGACATTTACAAACACAGACAACTGAGAGGAATAAACAACCCGCATCCCCATGACTTCAAGGAATTCACATGACCTACCTCTGGGAGATGGTACGCCGCACCGTGAGCCAGGTTGACGCAGGCAGTGAAAAATATCAAGCAGACGCCCTGCCATTGGCTCCCTGAGGCCAGTAATGCACAATCATCTGCACAGCAACATGAACAGCACCACTTGATATATGCATGTGAAAAGCAACAACAGATGAACAGCAGTTGTAATGCCTGGTTATCTTTAATGCTGATGAGTTGAACATAGGCATGAATGGTGTGATTTCACAGTAGACTTCCGTTAATTCGACTCCGACTAAGTCGGCTTTTCAGCTAGTTTGATCCTGGCCGAAGGTCCCGCTTGACACCCATGTATTTCTACGGGCCTAAACTTTCGTTTTCGAACCTATATTTGCCTTCACCAGATCATTCGAGCTGGACCAGGCAGCAACACACACCTGACCCCTTCAAGGGGACCCCAATAGACACCCCATTAGTGGTAGTGCCTGTCTCGGCGGAGCTAAGAGGACAGTCAATGCGTTGAACACACGTAATATCTGTAGAAAACGCCTATTTTCAGTCTACCCCATGAAGTTGGTTAAGCAATTACCGTGGCTCACAATGTCTGATTACCATTTTACCCATTCTAACATCGGCTTTTTTTTTTTTTGTATTTTTTCTCTCATGAAAATTGGGCTGCTATTGTCTGCGCAGTGCAATCTGACACGATACCAAAACCGTCTCCATGTTAATGTGCTTTACGGCACAACATGTAAGTATAGCGACGAAGGTGACTTGAGATCCAACAAAGCTGACTTTAGGAAACCAGCAACCGTTGTGCAATGCATATTAGACCCTTGCCCATTTTTCTTGCTAAAACGGTGCGCGTTAGATTTCTACTTATTTAGGAGCTTTAATGTCATTCGTCATTAGTTTTTTTACTTTGGACACACAGAAGGTGGGTGCGAGCTTGATTCGGGAATGTGTTAGAATAGGTCAAATACTGCCAAGTGAATCAGCGTGTGTTTTGGCGTTCATTCTGCACCCGGCTTCATTTGACCTGCTGGATAATTCCATCGTTTTCGTCGGTCTCACAAGGGTCGACTGGATAAATTTTATTTTATTAGAAGAGACGAAGAACGAAAGGCAGGGAGGTTGACCAGGGTCATACATTTCTGCCAGCCCTACACTTGGGGAAATGGGAACAGAAGAATTTAAAAAAAGAAAGAATCAAACACCTGCCAAATAATGTTCATAGACATAGTTACTAGGCTTGAGTGAATATTCAATATTTTAATGTATTCCATCGAATAGTATGCTATTCAATATTCGGTTCAGCTAGAATTTCAGTATTTGAAGTTTTCAAAATATTCTAAACGAACAAATTTGATATTTTTCTACGTACAATTACACCCCCAGGGTAGTTACTACACCCCGTTAGAAATAAATTTGTGCATTTAACCTGCGAAAAAAACTACATACAATGCCCAATTCTTTCTAAAAACTGTCTCCATTCATGATGCATGAATTATCCATGTCATATTTTTGGCCAGCTGCTCCATTCCCCATCTATTTGGCAACGCTGATGGAACATAACTTTGCCATAAAGGTGGTTTCAGAGCAGCCTGGCTTGCGCTGCCACAAAATCATACCTTGAGCGAAATTTGCACCGCCATGAAGCCAGACCTGAAGTTGAAATTCGCATGTAACCGCACCCCAATTTTAATGTTCGATTTTCACATTTTTTTTATCTATACGTTTACAGAATGAAAAAAGTTAAGCGTGCATGTTGCTGTTGTCTAAACATTTTAGCCTAGCACACAGAAAATATGATTGGCTTTTGAAGGAATAACAGTGGCACAAAAGTTTGCTTTATACTTTTTTTTTCACACCCACAAGAACTGCGTGCGGCGCTGCTGGCCATTCCAATGAGGTACTTGAACTTGGCCTAGTTGGCGGACTAGCAATAAACATGTCATGCGTTCCCATGAGGAATGAATACAATCAACGTCCGATTGTTCAGACTCCTTATGGGCAGCGAAAATGTCCAAAAAATGAATGCATGCCTTTTACGTGACAGTTGCGCCTTTCCACTATTAGTATGCTTCACTGCAATACATCGCGTGTTCTTTGCAGCGTAACACTGCTGTATAGCGGTGAAGCTGACTTTTGGGAACCGGCATTATGCAACACGCCGTGCTTTCAGTGCTTTCAAGCCATCGACGAGGATTACAAAGGCGGAGTCGGCGCCGTTGCTGACAGCGGCAAATTCTTTCAAATATAAACATGTAACCGAATAGCAGGAAGCTTAGTAGCGAACGTCAAAGCAACTAGGCCTAGCGTTACCAGGGTGGTGACTATGGCTGCGAGCAGTAGGCTGCCAGAGTGCCAGTTTGAGGCTTTATCAAAATGGCAGTGGTGGTGGCTTCGATTAATGCTGTTTTGCACCTGTGGTCACAGTCAAAAGTCAGGCAAATCGAATGGCGAAGGGTTTGGCGTCCAAAATTTCAGACGTTCTTGTACATTGGCTCTATGGGGTATGTGGTTGGTGCCGTGAAGGCATCCAAATTATCGGGCATGTCAGAAAAATCAGTAGTTGATTGTAAATGTTGATTGTAAAACGTTGTAAATGTTTATTTGTAAACGTTGTAAACGTTGATTGCAATCAGTAGTTGAGTGTAAACAACAAAGGCAGCACCAGGGTCTATCAATAGTTTTCATCCGGTCATGAAACTTCCCCAAAGGTTTCATATAGGGACAGAGGGTGGCACCAGAGGCTCTGGCGTAAGTAGAAGGTGAACAATTTGCAGCGCCAGATGGCCAGCTGCGCGATCATGCAAATCTTTCAGAGGAAAGGCGCTTCTTTCATTTCAGCATACTTGTAGAGTGAACATGCAACGGGAACTTTTGGCAAAATAATTTCATGTGTGATACACAGCACCGTTTTATCATTGACGTCGCCCCCCTCCACCTAGTAGCCTTCCTTACACAAACCGTTTTCTTTGGCTGTCTCTATTTTACTGTCTAGTTAGTTGGATAAGTCAGTTATATTTGGTTAGCAAGTACAGTGGTTTAGTTATTCGTTGATTAGTTAGTAAGTTAATTATATTTGCATAGTTATTATATAAGTAGGTTTTACTGAACAATTTTGTTATTTCAGTTAGATAACTGAGTTAATCAGTTGGTTAGGTTAGGTTAGGTTAGATATGTTTTGATTAGTTAATTGACTTTGTTAGTTACCTCATTTATTAGTTAGTTTAGTTGGTGTATGAGTTATTATTAAGTAATTAGTCTATAGGTTGAGTTGGTTTTGTTACTGTAGTTTGTTCAATTACTTATTATTCAGTTTAGTTAGTTAATGTAGTTAGATTATTTAGCAAGTCAGGTTAGTTATCAGTTTGACAATTAGTTTAGTGATTACCTATTTGTTTGGTTAGTTAATCAGTTGGTTAGCTTTGTTGGTATAAAACACTGGCTTTTTTACGCCAATTATATAAAAATGCGACGTGAACTTGCTCTGTAGTCGGTTTCTAACAATGGAGTAGTCCAGTGTACAATTTGAATTAGAATTAAGCTGCTGTTGTGAATGCAGTTGAACCTGGAAATGAAACAAGGCTTAGTTGTTTCGAAATTGTTTGCGTTTACGTTTCTGCACACTGTTCAAACAGCGCCGATTTGCACATTGTTCAACAATATACACACACCGATACAGGCAGTCGACCCTTGCGCAATAGCGAGCGTACGCAAAGAACGCCTACGGTGTCCCTCCAGCGTGTGCTCCAGTCCACCTTCTACTTGTGTTAGCAGCGTGGTGCGTCTACAGCGGGCGCTATATGAAGCTTTCTCATAGCATTACACAGAAGTTTCGTGACCAGATAAAAGTACTGAAGGACCCTGGCAGCACCTAACCACATGCAACACATAAAGCTGTTTCACGATGGGAGAGTCCTCGTAGCAGGTGAAGTAAGGAGTAAGGGTTAAGTGGATAAGAGTGAGAGCTGGTAAAGCAGTTCAATTAACACTCTGAGGGTGGTCAATTTGCTCACCAAATTCGACCCCCCGGAGTCGAATTTTTTTAATGCAGATTTAAAACCTTTGGAGCGACCTATTTTGAAAATATTACCGCAAATATTTAGTGCCCATAATGCGACAAAAATATTTTCACGCATTGTTTATTGATCATACAGATGGGCTTGCATAAATACTTATAAGAATAAAAAGCTGATACATTGAAATACATATACAGCAAAATATCGGTGATATGAATCTCGCAGGCTCGCATGTTACGTTCGTATCGCCCAACATTTGTATCAATAAAACATACATAAAACCAAGAAAAAAATGGTTGTCACCAGAAAAAATTTTTAATAGTGGAACCCCATTGATACGTTCCTGCTGCTGCGTTTTCCCGGCTGCTACGTCGCGTTTTTGCGGTCTCGACCTAAATCCCATTGACATCCATGTCAATGGGTTCCTAGTGTTACGTCGGCAATCTGTAATACTCCTGCGTCTTATGCTGCGTTTCATTGTGGCGATCACGTAAAATTAGCGGTGCAGCAGCTTGTACTTTGCAACAGGTGACCGATTCATTGCAACAAGCGACCGGCATGTTGCAGATACGGCAGCCGCGCGAGCGCCATATCTAGGAAGCGATCTGTGATATAGCAAAGTGCGCGCCCACGTGGGCCTCATCTCGCATTGGTGTGAAGTTCTGTAGGGCTTCCAGGTCAAAGTGCGCAAGAACTGGAGGTGTTTGCAGGTGCTGGCGTAGTTCGTTAATGCTACTTCTCATTTTCACCCCACAGAAGGCAACATTGTCTCGTGTTATGCGTGTTAACGGGCAGCAATACGTGAGATGTTCGCAATAAACCGTCGGTAATAGGCGCACAGCCCCAAGAAGCGCCTCACTACCTTCTTGTCGGGTGGTGTAGGGAACTTTGCCACAGCATCTATTTTGTCTGGGTCAGTCGTACACCCTCGTAACTGACGACGTGGCCAAGAAAGCACAGTTCCTGAAACCAAAATGACATTTCTCGGACTTATCGTCAGGCCAGCTGAGCGTATGGCTTGGAGAACAGTGAGTAATCAGCTTATACCCCTGTCACACGGGACAACCTAAGTGCACGTTGAGCGAGTGCACTTCGCCCCGAGTGTCATTCGCACGCTATCACATGGGCACGCGATACGACACCGTTTTGTCTTGGCTCGTGATGATGGATGGTGCTAATGCGATTGCAATGATTCACTTCATTTGTGCCTAAATATTATTCTAAATGCTGTGCATATATAAATATGTTATTAATAAGCAAGTATTGCCTAAAATAACAAATATATGTGCTACTGACTCACCCATCGCCATCAGCATCATTTTCAAAGTGCACTTCCCTTCTCGTGTAGCAGCACGCCGCCAAAGTGACACTCAGTGCGCCAAAGTGCACTTGCTCAAAAGACACTAAATTTACCAGTGTGACAGGGGTATTAGGTGCTCCTCGAATATAGCTGAGAAAACTATGACGGCGTTTAGATAGACCAAGCAAGTTTGCCACTTCAGGCCTGATAGTACAGTGTCCATTAGACGCAGAAAGTGGCTGGCGCTGAGAACAGACGGAAAGGAAGTACAGTTGAATCCTGACAATTCGAACTCGAAGGGGCCCGGAAATTTGTTCGAAATAAAAGAAGTTCAAATTGCAGAAAGGACGTATTTTTGAAGTATTCGAGCACCATAGCACGATGCACGACGGTGCGAGTCGTGAACTATCGCGGCACGCAACCGCCCATGCTGGCCAACGCTCGGTTCCCGATAGCGGCAGCAAACGAAACTTCGGCGAGCGGGCGGCGCCGGATGACGACGGGCAGGCGCGTGCGGAGACTGTCGAAGGTGAGGCGGAGGGCGGAGGGGAAGCGGATTTGGCCTCGGCAACTCCGCCACTTCGGTGGAAGTCTGTGGCTCCCCCGCCCTCTCTCTCAGCTTCCTCGCAGCTTCGTCCCCTTCAAATGTCTCCATGCGCGCCCGCTGGTGGCGGCGCTGCCAATACAGCGGGGCGCAGATTAGCCCACTCCCTGAAGTTTCGTTGTCTGTCGTTATCAGGAAGCGAGCGTTTGCCGGCGTGGCCAGTTTTGGCCGGACTGGGCCTCCGCCGCTGCATTAAGGGATGTCTCCTAAGCTTTTGCTCTATGGCATGTGCATGCTGCAGCCTGTCCAGCAAATCGTCTATGTGTGGCAGCGGGTAGACGTCTTTCTTCATGACTTGGTTTAATTTGCGGTAATCGATGCAGAAGCACAAGCTGCTGTCTTTCTTTTTGACCAAGACACGGGTGACGCCCAGGGACTGTTCGAAGGCTGTATCATGTCATCCTCGAGCATCTTTGTCACTTGCTTTTGACTCTCTTCACGTTCCTTTGGAGTTGCACGGTAGGGGTTTTGTCAAATCGCCCTCGTGGTATCATCCGTGATTATACGGTGCTTGGTCAGCGGTGTTTGTCTGACCTTTGACGTAGTCGAAAAGCAATCTCCGAGCTGGTGTATCAGCTCCAAGAGGCGCTGCCTCTCAGAAGGCGACACGGTTGGAGCTGACAACGACACACAAATGTGTCGCAGCCCTACATGATGTTGCCTGTCATGAATGGTGTCACATAGGGGCTTGCAGAAAACGTCACCACACGTTCCGGAATGTTTATGACGGCGCCGTGATCTCGCAGAAAATCCATCCCCAAGATGAGGTGTTTGCAACAGTTGGGGAGAATGACGAAAGTAGCAACAAAGCTAGAATCACCGATGTGGATTCCAGCGGTGCATGTTCCTGTTGGTGTCATTATTTGGCCCCCAGCACTTCTTATGTGTGGCCCGATCCACGGCGTCTTCACTTTCCGAATGCGGTCGGCCAGCTCTTGCTGCATGATCGCGAAGTCTGCGCCATTGTCAACAAGTGCTGTGACGTGATGTCCATCTTTCATAATGCTGAGATCGGCACAGGCAATATCGTCGGCGTTAGTATTCTTCGTCATCATATCGTAATCTTGAGGAGCGTGGGGGGTATTTTTGCCGTCTCGACAATGGACAACCTTCCCTCCAGAGGTCACTGCCGTTAGTTTCCCGGCGCAGACTAGGGGAACAACCACTCTTGACGACGTCAGCGAAACTCTGGCGGTTTGGGGAAGTGTAACGTACAGGTGGTGAGGACTGCCAGCGACGACGTGGTGAAGCAGCTTGGCAGGTCGACAGGTGATCACTGTTCAGGGCACAATGGTAGTCAAAGCGCAGAGAAGCAGCAGGCGAAAAGCTTCCCACCCTAACCTCTCAATGGGAACACTAACGGACAATGTGGCCAGGTTCCCCGCAGTGGAAACAGAGTGGTCAACGGTCGGCCGTCCGCCACAAGTCGGTACGGCGAACAGGAGGTCATCTCACAGACTGAACGGTCCGTGGCTGAAATGGCAGTACCTCCGGTGAAGGGGGAGGACGTCGGACCACGTCTGCCGGGCATAGCTCAATGGACGTGCCTCTGGACATGGAGCTGGTGAGAACAAGGCTTGCCGCAACTCTTGGCGCACGACTTCGGCAACAGAAACGACTGGAGACTCCATAGGAGGAACACCGAGGGCTCGCAGCTCTTCACGCAGAATGACTCTAATCATTTCCCGTAAAAAATCTGGTCAACATTCTGAGCTGCGGCGTTTATTGGTGTGTTGTTGGGCAGGCGGTCAAAGTGGCAGCAACGTTGCTGAAGTGCCTGCTCGATGATACGCTTCTTTGATGAAGTCGTTGACCGTTGCGGGCGGGTTTCGTACAGGGCCTGTAAACAGCGGTTTCTCAATTCCCGCATAAGATGACGCACTTTCTTTGCCTCGTCATATCGGGGTCAGGTCGGTGAAACGGGCCATCTCCGCATACATGGCGACGGATTCGTTCGGTTTCTGTACACGAGCCACAATAAGTTGCTGCACGTAATCCCACCAATCCAAGCTTGCGAATGTATCGAGGAGCTGACGCCAAAATTGCCCCACGTGTGGAAGCTCGCTTCCCTGTTCTCGTACCATGTGCAAGTGGTTTCTTCAAGCACGAAATAAGCATGGGTGAGTTTGTTGTTCGGTCCAGTGATTGACTATAGCGACGCGCTCGTACTGATCGAGCCAGTCCTCGACATCTTCAAAAGTATCACCATGGAAGATTGGGAAAGCAAGCTGTTCAGAGTCACCTGAGAAAGGCTTGTCGCCGCCTGAGAGAAGGGAGAGTGGCCAACGGTGTAGGAATTGCCATGCTGGTGAGAGTTGCAACGGGAGGGAATTCCGGGCTCAGGCCGAGCAGGCGCCGACTGAATCAATGGACTGTAGTCGTTACGAGAGGTGGAGCTTCTGGACTGGGTTGTACCGGGCCTGGTAGGGTTTTCCGCATGAAGTTCAAGGCTCCAGCACCTCCACTAGTGTCGCAACATCAAAAACGGAAGTTGCACAGCACTGATCAAGAGGAACAGCAGCAGGTCGTCTTTTTAATACCGCGCACTACCGCGACTTCTTCTTCACTGCGCCTTGATAAAACACTCATGCATACTGGCATTGTCCTCTTCTTCATCGGAGTACAGGCGCGGCAATATACTGCAGCATCATTTGATATAAAAGTGCCTGCCTGTAAACAGATGTAATTGCACCCCTGTGAGCAATAAACGAGCGAGCATCTACCCGTGATGCTTTGATAGATTAGAAAACCAGATAGGCATCAGTTTTAACGAGCGCATGAAGTGAAACAGCCTGCGAGACACAACCAAAATAACCGCCACGTGCCGGCGCATGCGCAGATGCCCGAGCAGTTGCTGAAACAGCAGTGTAAAGAAGCTGTGGAATGAAAAAAAATTAATATGGGTTTTACGTGCCAAAACCACGATCTGATTATGAGCACGCCTCATAATCCGCCTCAATTTCCGGAGCCACCCACTGCGTGGGGGCTCCGGAAATTTCGACCACCTGGGATTCTTTAACGTGCACCTAAATCTAAGTACACGGGTGTTTTTGCATGTCGCCCCATCGAAATACGGCCGCCGTGGCCGGGATTCGATCCCGCAACCTCGTGCTCAGCAGCCCACACCATAGCCACTGAGCAACCACGGCGGGTAAGCTGTGGAATGAAAACGAACTACGGAATGAAAAAAAATTCCTTGTATTTACACAGGGCGGAGCGCACTTGCTGGACAGGAAAGAGTAAACAAAATGGCGTTTTCCAAACATACAGACAGCGCTGAAAATACAGTCAAACCTCGATATAACAAACCTCGATTTAACATAATTCGCGATGTAACAAGCTATTTCGCCATGTTAATTCTACTGAATTAACAAAACCTCGATATAACGAAATTCTCAATATAACGAAGTTTTCGCTGCATACAACTTCGTTATATCGCGACTGTATACGGCATCCACCATTTGGGACTTGTTCACAGCACTGTATAATTGCATCTTTGAGACTCGAAGGGTTAAGCAGGCCCACTAATCATAATTGCACATGGATGGAAGGAAAAGAAAACTCAGATTCACAGGCTTGATGCGACGGCAACAGCACAATAGAACTCGTGGCTTCAAGCTCAGTAGCAGAAGTCAAGCAAGTGATCAGCCACCAAGGTAGGTGAAAGGTGACAAAGTCGTGAGGAATGTGAATGCTCGCCTCAAGCAGTTCCTGACGGGAGGGATGGTTCAGGTGAACAATGGACCACAGGGATTCAGTGGCCAAAATTACTGGATGGACTGATTCCCGGTGTGTGGCCACCAACTGGAAGCCAGCTGCCCTCGGTGGCAGACCTGGCACCGCCCCTGACTGCAGCACTGCCAGCAAGAGGCTCGACACATCAGGAGAGGCTCTCTCCAGGTCCTCGAGTAGCAGCCAACTGCCCTGCAGTGCGAGAGATCCAGTCAAATCTCGTTAAATGCAAGAAGGTATAACGAACTAATAACAAAGTAATTGTAATTCCCCTTGTATTCTCATATAAACATACTGATTTAAAATATAATTTTAACTAGCAATAGTTTCCTAGAAACAGATATGAAGAGTTTCACAGCATGACAATTCACTGATCATACCACGGCGATAAGCTGATTAGGCCAGCACCAGCTACAAATTCTTACAGCATCTTCAACTTGACATTTGAAGCACACTGGCAGTCATACTCAGGTTGGGTAGGTCAAAACAGAGCTGTACTTCAAGCTGAGGTGGGCTAGAGTGAAGCTCACGTCGTACTAAAACACGCTCATTCTCATAACCTGGCTTTTATTTGCCTTACGCAACCTTTGTGATATGGTTTGAGCCTTGCAGAATGACCATCAGAACCTACCTGGCGCATAGCTCGGGCCAGAGCCCCTCCCTCCAAGCAAACTGGCCAGCCCCTCAGAGCAGACGTAGCCGCCTACCAAGGTGTGCACATCTGCCTGGTCACCCAGCTGCACGCTCACCAGGGGCTGGCTAAGCTTGGAAGCCAGAGAGCGCACTAGGCTTGTCTTGCCTGCACCTACAGTACCCCGCACCAGGCAGGGTTGTCCCCGAGCCACACATTCAGCTAGGCAGCGAAGAGCCTGCTCAGCCGATGGTGCCAGCCAGTCCTGCACACAGTGGAAATAACCCCTCCAGTCACAAATTACGATAAACTACCAATAAATGTACCAAAGTTCTTATTCCAAGGTGCTGCAGACACCATTGAGAGAGTCAAGGTGGCAGGGATCACACTTTGTACATCTTCTAGTGAGTGCTCATAATTACTGAGTAACTGAGCCTCAATTTACACTTGAAACTCGTTATAACGAGACAGGATATAACGAAATAATGTTATAACAAAGTAAATGTAATTCTCCTTGAAATACCCATAGAGATCCGTATTTAAAACCTAATTTTAACAAAGCAAATTGTTCTGCCAATTGATATAATGAACTAGATTCGTCTGCGATACCAAAAGTACCGACCGTTGTGCACAGAGCATACCGCTTTCCACCGGTTCCGCATTCGTTCCCCAGCGTGGTAGTTCAAAATTCCCGCATCCAATATGCTGTCGAGTAACACTGGTCTTTCTCACCACCGTGCATACATGCACGCATGGTGGCTACGGACAAGCATCACTTCTTTATCTTATTGCATCTCTATCTTGCTGAGGCACCTAACTGACAAGGCTAGACCATTAGGCACGCCCTCTGAGATCGCTAATTCCGGAAGTCATGCCTAGCTGTGCCGCATCACATATCCATTATGCTGCTTTCCAGCATTCCAGAAAACCAGTGCCACCACTTCTCGTTCTCTCATGCTGGCGGCAGGCGCTGGCTGACGCAGCTAGGTGTGAACTCCGAGATTGCGTGAAACCAGCATGGGCCGGCCAAGCGAAGTCAGTGTGCTTATACAGAAAACGTAGGGTTAAATCTAACTGTGGCCGTTGCAGTTGCGGGACCACAAGAGAGCAGCTGATCAGATAGCATCACTTTCACGGGCCGAGCGCGTCCGCGAATACGACCAACAGTGTTTTTTGGCACTCTGTCTAGCTCTGTCAGTCGTACACTTCGACGGGTTCACGACATCACGCGAAAGTGAAACTATCTCCAAAGTCATGGAAGTTGTTCGAGAATACCGCCCCAGGTATGTAGTTAACACACCGTGTTGTGTGCCACGTGCTGCTCGAACACGACGGACTTCGTTCGGATGGCAGCTTGCTAGCTATTCGCGTCAAAGCATCGCTGTTTCGCCAGTTTCACAATGAGTGAGCCAAGTGGAAAGCAGAAGTAAAGGACCATCACATTGGAACATAAGGACGCTATTGTAAAGACTGCCCTGTAAGATTCTAAAAAATCGCATGTTGCACACGCCGGAGAGTCTTTGCAGTTGTTTTATTAAAATTTAATTGCATATGCAGCCGTGTAGCGGTTTGGCAGGCCACGAAGCCATAGTCTTCTTTGCATCTTTAATGTTGTGCACACCATTGGGTATCATCATTATCAGCCTATTTTTATGCCTACTACAGGACGAAGGCCCCTCCCTACGATCTCCAATTACCCCCCGTCTTACGCTAGCTGATTCCAACTTGCGCCTGTTTTCAGCACCCCACCTAATTTTCTGCTGTCCTCTACTGCACTTCCCTTCCCTTGGCATCCATTCCATAAATCAAATGGCCCCCGGTTATCTACCCTAACGCATCACACAGCCTGCCCAGCTCTATTATTTTCTCTTAAACTCAACAAGAATTTGGCTATCCCTGTTTGCTCTCTGATCCCGTGGTGGTGGCGCAGAGGTAGAACACCAGGCTTCTAATCTGAAGGTCGAAAGTTCTAATCCTCCTCCATTCCATTACATCTTGAGGTTTGGAGAGTAGCCTGACCCAAAAAACTAAAAATTGCCGAGAGCCAGTGGGACTAAACTAGTCCAGGTGCCCCAAATCAAGAAGGCCCACCGAACTTCAACAATAACACTCCTCACAAGAACAGGAATTAGCCTCCCTGGTGCAGTCTTCGGCCACTACCTCCGTTACGACTTTTGCAATTAACCACTGGGTATATACTGCAGTAAAGGGATATAGTCGACTTCCCCTTCAACTAATTTTGACTTCCCTTCAACTTTTTACAATTTGGTTTGTTCGAGTGTATCTACAGTCAGTTGTACTGCGTCTTTTCATAGAAGGAATCGAATCACTAGCTGGGAGAATATGCACAGGTTAATTATTGGCTGCAAGCATTACAAGAAAGAAAAAAAACAATTCTTTCACCATCTGACAGAACGCACCACATCAAACATACATCCGTCAAACATGGTAACGCCTTCAGCAAGGTGGTTGTGTGTACTACTCAGCACATTCAAGTGAACTTGAGCAACATTGAACAAGCAGGGGGTTCAATTTACCTGAAGCTCAAAACAGTTGAATCTCAATCATTCGAACTTGAAGAAGCCCGAAAATTTGTTTGAATTAGAGGGAGCTCATTGAATAGAGAACTTACATGCAGGGCTGCATTAGGCAGCGCATGTGCACCGAGCCAACACGAGTGACAAGTTCCGGATATGTGGCTTCATGGCAGCACGCACCCCGCTGCCGTGAAGCCACAATTATAGGCAAAATATTGCTACTGTGAAGCCGCACCTCAAGGCAAAATCTGCAGATAACCTGCACCTTGATCTCACTGTTTACTTTTTTTAAGCTTCTTATGCTGGTTATACATGCCAAAATACAGTAATGTAACAGGAGACGGTAGCATCAGCCGACAGAGGGCCGTGCTGCTGAAAGCATGGTTGGCGGCTCAATATGTACAAATTAACCATCGCAAACACTTACGTGTTCAATTACTGGGAATTTTTGCAGATACATAATTTTGACAGCACCACAGTGTCAGTTTGAACAACCGGAAGTTCGCATTAAGTGGGTACGAATTACCAAGATCCCACTGGACAGTCGAACCCACTTATAACAGTATTCAAGTGCCACAAAAATTCCATTGTTAAAACCGATAACTGTTTCACCGAGCTGAACCAAAAAAAATCGAAATAGGGGATGGCAGAGCTGTTGAAAGAAAACTATTGCGGCGAAGGCCAGTGCCCCTCCCCACCACTTTCCTCCATCCAGTGATGATTGTGTGACCGTCGTAACTCGACTCTGCTTCCTGCGCTGTCTATCGACAAAGAGGGGGCAGGTGGCAAGCGACATGCGATCTCCGCGAGACACGCTTTGGTGTCCCAAAAGGGGCCTTTTAAAAAATGCAAGAAGGCTGCTGCGGTAGCCTCGCAGCTTCAGAAATCCAGAAGAAATGCAGGGGCGAGGTCGCCACAAGCATCTCGCCACATACTTCTCACTGGCTTGTACGAGAAAACCCCATGTCGGTTATTCTTGCTTGCTTTACGCGAAACTTTCCGGCATCCTTCCAAGGCATCCAGGTGCTCTACATACAGCGAAAGGTCCCTCTCGAAAATGAAGCTCCGAAGGGACTGAATTATCTGCAGGGCCTCCTGTGAGGACAACTTGAGGCAGCCTGCTCTACCGAGTCATCGCTGCCGTCGTCGCCGTCGCTATCCGATGCAAGCACGTTCATGACGATCGCCTCATTGATTAGAAGTAGGGGTGTTACAAATATAAAATTTTCTAATACGAATTGAATACGAATACTTAGCTTCGAATATTGAATCGAGTATCGAACAATAATATGCACATGCATTATTAGCAATTTCGGATAATTTGTTAAGTTGGAACATTGCAATTACATTGTCAATGTTAAAAACAAGACTAGGAAGCCGTTATACTAAAACGTGTACTTGGCTCATGTAACTTGGAAAATTTAGCAATTCCCACTAACTGTCCTCGGTAGCCTGTGCCTCATAACAGTAAAACGCCGGTGATACGGTCACGGCTGGTACGAATTTCGGTGCGATACGAATTTGTAACATTCCCCAGCCGAAATACATTGCTCTTAATACGAAAAACTTCGGCTGTTACGATCGCGTTGCCGCACCGCAGCGAATCATACGACCATGTGAGCAACAGAGGCGGCGCCGGCCGAGACAGCAGAGCGACCGGCACAGACAAACTAGCACAGCGGGATCTAGGCGGGATGTATAGTCGCCAAGCAACGGACTAGGTCACATGGCTGCGCAATCTCTCATTGGTTCCCACGTCGAGCGGACCGGACCACATCACAGCCTAGCTGATGCTTGACCAGCAAGAAAGAAGACGAGAACCGCTGCAGCAGCCACAACGGCCAAAATGCTCCCTGTACTCGACGTTCTGAGGCGTTCAGTGGCGTACGAAAGCATTCGTGAGATCATGCGTGCACACTTTTACGCCTCCAGAAGGCGATCGTTGACGATTTGGGCAAGAAGAAAACGCACTTGGATAGCAGAACCCCGTTTATACACTTTTCAATGGACTGCGAAAAAAAAATATGTCACAGTTCCGCCCGAAAGGCGAGGCAACGATTGCGATAGCAAAGTACTGGACACTTGTACGAAGTAAGGATAGTAGTTTTTATCGGCCTATAACTTGTAAACATTCGCTTACTGACAAAATTAACAAGCGCGCACAGGTAAACACGAACCCTTCTCGCTCGATGACCACGGGGGTTCGCTGTCAGAACGCTGAACGAAGCGCGGCAGCAGCGGCTGTCTCTCGCGTCAGCGTGAACTAAACGTCGAAAGCACAGCGCATACTGAGCTATCTGGCTCTAGGCACACATTGCACACGTCGCAGATCGCTTTCAAGATACGGCCATGTGATATGTCATCATCAGCATGGCCACGCTGTATCGGAAACATGCCGGTCGCTTGTTGCAACGTACAAACTGACTGCACCGCTAAATTAACGTGACTGCCGCATTCAAATGCAACGTAAGATGCAGGAAAATTACAGACTGGCGACATATCAAGGAGAACTTAATACAAGGAAGTAAATATAGGATTTAGGTCGGGATTGTGAAAATGTGACGTAGCAGCTGAGAAAACGCAGCAGCGAGGAACTATTAACGGGGTTCTAGTAAGCTAGTATTTTGTATTGATGCCTTTCCGGTAATAATTCCTTTTCGCGCTTATCGCACTTTGTCAGTGGTCAGACGCGGTCCGCTCGCATTATCAACGGGATCAGCCGGCCGTGAGCGGTGGATGATAAGACTAAGTCATAAGGCATCGCTACAAAATCGCAGCCCTACAGTATAACCCCGCTGTTAAGTTCCCTAGTGCTGTGTTTTATCGGCTGTTACGTCGTTTTGTCCGGTCCCAGCACAGCTCCAGTAGAACCCAATGCATTGGTAACCCTGCTGTTACGTCGCAACTGTGGGACCGTTCCCGCATCATACGTTGCGAACTGCCACCCGCACTGGCCCGAGCGGCCATCTGACTTCATGTCGCTTGGCATGGTTGCTTGACGATAGCATCGTCAAAAGTGCTAGGGGCGACACTTTTGACATATTTTCGGTTTCCACCAGCAAAAGTATGGCATTGAGATCCGTATTTGCTATGTAAGATGGTGTCTATGAGTTGCGGCCATAAAATTGAGTTGCATGCCCCATAGAGCCAATGTATAAGGACATCTGAAATTTCAGATGCTGAAACCCTTCGCTGCTAATTTCCCGGGGTTTATGCCGCAACCACAGGTCCGAAACGGCATTGATCGAAGCCACCGCCACTGCCATTTTGATGATTTTGCAGTGCCTATGCGTAGGCAGCCATAGCCCTGCAGTAACGTCAGGCGTAACTGCTTCGATGTTAGCTACCAAGCTTCCTGCTGTTTAGTGCCATGTTTTTCAATGAAGAACTCACCACTGTCAGCAATGACGATCACTTCGCCTTTATCATGTTCGCCGATGGCTTCAAAGAGCGGGAAGCACGGCAAGTATCAAGCATTGCATAATGCCGGTTCCCAAACTCAGCTTCGCCACAATGCAGCTGTTACGCAGTCAAGCATAGGCAGTGAATTGCGGTGAAGCATACAAAGAGTGAGAAAGGGCACTGTCACAGAACAAGTGTGTATGCCATTATTATATATGCGTGTATCCACAATTTCCTTTCACAGTGCAAACACCATACTCTGATAAGTGTACTGGCCGACATTTAGAGCGAGTCTGAACGTGTCTGTGGTGATTTGAGCCCTTGAGGGCAGTAAAAGGCATGCATTCCTTTTTTTCAGACTGCCCGATTTTCTGACGTTTTCGCGGCCCCTAGGGATTCCGAAAAATCAGACATTGACTGATAAGAAATTTACATAATTTCCAGACAAATTTACTATCTAGTTCTACACCTAGATAGCAATATCACACTTCTTCCAGTTCATGAATGCTAAGCCATAGTTTGCGAGATAATTCGTTGGCATTTTTTTATGGGACTGGAAAACAAACTTTGCTTTAGTAACATTCAGTTAGAGACACTGAGTGCATCATAAAGAAAAAAGTTGCAGTTTCGCCTGATAGGCAACGCATCAATTGCAATAGCAAATTAGTAAGAGCTATACGAAGTAAGGATAGTAGTTTTATCGGCCGTATAAACTTCTAAACATTCGCTTACTAACTAAATAAACAAGCACGGGTCAGCGCGCACAGGCCAACATGGAACACATCTCACTCAATGACTACAGACACTCGCTGTCAAAACGCTGGAGTGAGTAAGTGCTGCAACAGCAGCCAGTAAATTGACCTCCGTGCTGTCCAACGCTTCAACGCAAAATGAGTGGCAAGAACAAGCACGCACATAGGTACGAGCCGTCGGCGCACCTAAACTCTGCCCCTAACGTACATAGCTTTCAAGATAATCCCTGCGACCGTGCGCGGCCATGCACTTCGCAACTGCTGCTGGAGTATAACCGCCACCCCCCTACGCCAGGTTCCTTGCACGCGACGGAAGACGCGCGCTTCCTCCCCACTTTCCTCCCTTGCGCACCAAAGATTGAGCCACGTTTCGTCAGCTCTCCCACACACACAGTATACGCACGCGGCGAGGGTGTTATCGTCCTTGGTTTTATACGGAACATCACGGTGACGGCAAAATGCGCCTGGAGTGTCCATATAATTGCTATCTCAGTAATAAACTGTTTCTGTGAGGATAGCAAAATTACTTGCGAAGCAAGCAAGATGTCCGCTGTGAATTAGGGTACCCATAGGTTGCTAACAGGCACTCCAACTCACATGATCGAAACTTTCAGCAGCAGCCTTCTCTGGGGTCGTCCTTTGCTGCAGGAAAAGACCAGAGACACAGATCACACCTGGACTCAGGTCTGAACTGGTCAATGGCCATCCAGGCTTTTCAGATGTTGGGGGCCATGATGGGGGTCGAAGGGCTCCAAGAGCAACCTCGGTGGACAACCTGCATGCAGCAATAGAAGCATGATCAATAGAGGCCAACACTGTGCTGTTCATGTGTTTAACAGAGGTAGGCAAATATCAAATTTTCTAATATGAATCGAGTATGAATATTAAACATAGATTATGGAATCCAATACCAAATAGTCAAATGCAACACATGTATTTACAGCAGCAATATTTATTTCCACATAATTAAGTACCACGCCTACACTTACTGTTAGAAACAGACAGCTAACTATATGGGATAACAGATAAGTTTTCAAACACAAGATCCCTAGTTGTCTTTAAAAATGCACGAATAGCACCCTCCAACCACTTCAGAGTGTGGCTGCAAACAATCTTTCAAAGAAAGTTGCAGCTGTATGACTCGCTTTACAAAATGCTAAATACCATGAAATGTCGACGAACTCTCAGGAGACCGCGGTAATTTGTTCATTATTCTGAAAGGTCATTACAGTGAAAAGCCCAGCCCCGAATTAACCCATCAGTTCATAAGTTGTCACCATATGAGCTATCCACGAAAAGTCGCTGAGAGGCTCTCAGCCTGCGCTGTTGCTATTTTCCATAGATTCCCCACCACACCCCCGAAGCATCATATAAAACAGTGACGCGGGCAAAACACACTGACGCTGAGAAAACTGCCGACATAAAGAAGCTCAATGTCGCCACCAAAGCGGAATGCTCATTGTTGTTTGTTTATTTTTCACATTCCTTGCCGTGGACACCGCAACTGTCTCACTCTAGCCGGACACCTGAACTATTCCAAAGCGCAAGCGCGCGTAAGTGACACTGTCCGCAAAGTGCAAAGTGCAACCGTGTGGCATCTTCGCGAGTACGGAGGTACCATTTCTCTGCGTGCATAGCTAGTATGGCTGCAGAAAGAAGCGCAAAAGAAAGAGCGTGCACAGGCACATAAACGACACCGTCCACAAAGTGCGACTATGTGCATCCCGCGAGTACAGAGTCACATTTCTCCAGTACGGCCACAGAAAGAAGCGCGAAAGAAAGAGGAGTGCACAGAAAGAAGGGTGAAAGAAGGAAGAGATGTGCCTCCACCTAGGCGACCCTTGTCTGGGAAGCATGCGCTCGCAAAACCAGATGTGTCGTCGCCTCCGCAACAGGAAAAAAAAAAAGAAAAGAATAAAAGTTCTCGCCCGCGTATTTATTTCCTGCTCGGGCGAAGAACGCATGAGCGGCACCGTCCGCTCTCTGTGCCTTGTCGTCTGCTAGCCTATACTGTTTTGGCTGCCTTGAAGATACATGGAAATCTAGGAATCTGCGATTTCAGAATAGTATTACTTCGTATACTCAAGCGTTGTTAACACTGAATAATGATTGTTATGCTGAAAATTTCGGTATTCTGAAGTTCGTAATGATATATGTTGTTTTGTGGCGCAAGAGCCAGCTATGGCCAAAGAGAACCAATACGTGGTGTACTGAGTGAGCAATGATGTGATCAACACAGTGTGGTAGGTGTAAGTGGCTGTAAAGGGGCCAAAAATCCTGCACACTAAAAGTGCGTAAAATACAAATTAATAAGATCATAACAATGATGTGATAGGAGTGCAAGGAATATAATTATTTAACATAACATGGTATAAAAAAGTTATAAGCGATACAAGGCACTACTGCCTCACAGAGACCCTTAGAAGCAAGGGCCTGGAGAGAGCGCATTTCAAGTATGCTGTCGCAGCAGCGTCCTCTGGAAGAGGATGCCGCTACGAATCTCTTGGGCGAAGAACTTGCAAATGTCGAAATCGTTTAAAAAAAGGCTAAACTGAATCGTGCTGAATACAGGGTCATTATGTAAAAACATCGCTGGGTTAAGGGGTATAGGCTTGAACAAAGTGCTTTTTTTCTTTCAGGTTCTAGAGTGTGGACACTGTACTAGGATGTTAAGTACGTAAGTGCCTCCCCACATCTAGTACAGGCCGGGGGTTCGCCTCCAGACAACAGGTATTGTGCGTGCCGTAAGTGTGTCCTATTCTGAGCCTACAGAATAGGACATCGTTTCTTCTAGATTTCGTGGTCGATGGCCAGTTCCCTAAGCGAGGCTTAATTACAGTAAAAAGCTCGATGATACGAATCTCACGGGGTCACGAAAATATTCGTATTAGCCGAAATTCGTATCATCGAACCACAATTAAAACTACTGTAGAGTCTCGATAATTCGAACTCGAAGGGGCCGAAAACTTGTTCGAATTAAAAGGACGTATTTTTGAAGTATTCGTGCACCATAGCACGATGCACGAACGGTGCGAGTCGTGAATATCGGGCGTGCAAGCGCATAGCAAGCGCGGCCACGAACTGCCCTCGCCGGCACACTGGTGCGCGCGGAGACCGTCGAAGGTGGGGGAGGCGGCAGAGAAGCTTATTTGGCCGCGTCAACTCCGCCGCTCGTTGGCTCCCCTCGCCCTCCATCTCAACTCCCCTCGTACCTCTTTCACCTCGACTCCGTGCGCACATCTCTGTGCGCGCCCGCCGCCGTGCTGGCGCCAGCTTATTTTAGCCGCCCCCTGAAGTTTCGTTTTCTGACATTATCGGAAGCGAGCGTTTGCGGGCGTGGCAGTTTCGTTGGCCCGACTGTGCCTCCACCGCTGCTTCCTCTCGCTGCTGCCGCAGCGTGCAAGGTCAACATGTGACTAGAAAATAGAGGAAAGGGTTCACTGCCATTTGATCCGCATGGCTGAGACGTCGGCACTAGTGTGTGCTAGAATACCGTTGTCTAGAACACTCTAGTCGGCACGTACACGCTTGTTCCGGCGCGATGCAGAAACGACGACCTTGCAATTTGAGAGAGGATGAAATTTCCGCCGCGGGTTCTCTTTTTTTTTCCCCGTTCCTCCGCGCGCGGCATTGAGGGGTCTCTCCTGAGCTTTTGCTCTATGGCGGTGTCGGAGCAATGCCGGTCGGAGGCGCCGCCGCGTGATTTGGCGCGCTGCTAAGAGCATTGTCGGTGCGCGGTATGTTCGAAATAAGCGCGTTCGAATTCGCTTTCTTCGCGTTGACGTTGAACGAAAGCACGTTTTTCATTATAGTCTCGCTGTGCAACAATTGTGCTCAATGTTGACGTTGCGAGGCCTAGCTCCTTAGCCAACTCCGTCCGCTTCCTCTTGGGATCCTCATCGACCTTTCGAAGAATGTCTAATTTCTCTTTAAAGGAGAGTGCTTTCCGCTTGCGAGACATAGCTCGCTGCCACTAGGCAAAATGGCGCAAACACGAAGAACGCGGCCCGAAGCGCAGCAGCCACTCCATCTGACGGCTCGCAGAAAAGGAGGAGAAGTACAAAAGCATCAAAAGCGCCACCGCTTCAAACTCTTTGCGCCCAGTCGCGGAGTCCGCGCTGTCCGGCGCTGCGCCTCCGCACCAAAAAGAAGAGAGAAAGCGCGTGACTGCGCGCTGTTCTCTTTCGCGGCCACATTTAGACAGCAACATTTAGGCAGACGCACACATTTAGACACACATTTAGACAGACGTACAAGCACTGAAAGAGAGAAACACCAAGTGCCTGCTCAGCATTTCTCTTCCAGTTTTAATACACATGTCTAGAGGTGTGCTGCCTCTACAATAATGGCCCGCCTACTCGCTCACCAGTATCTCTTCGGTATGCTAGAAGAAGCAGGACATTCAAAACATAGTTGTTTAACTGTTTAATAACTTGGCTTTCACCATCTTCACTTTAATTTATTCGTTACAATAAGATAGTGGCAAAGCCATTATGATTCTTGCTAAACCTTTGTTTTTCTGCCTTAGTGGCACAGCAAGTGCCAGAACCTACAGCAGCATGAAACTAATCTGGACTGCTGCGCCGTCTGATACATGTGCAGAAACTCTGCCCTCAAAGCTTTCTTTTCAATTCCCTCAAACATTGCTGCTGCATTCAGCTTGCTTCAGGTGGCAGGCTTCAGGGCATTGGCGTGCTATTCAGCCAATCATTGAAGCACTTTCTTTTACATGCACACTTGACCACTAGACTACTAGGAAGTGGTACTTCATCGTGACGTTATCGAAGAACACTGAAAGAGTGATGAGTGTTATCAAATACAAGAAGTTTCAGGCTACCCATAAGCACCACTTATGCCACATGTAGGTTGTCATCCCAGTGACTGCACGAGATTCTTGTTTTATAGCGTGATAGCATTTTGCAATTATTGCAACCCAAATGGCAAATGAAACACAATTTTTTTTCCCTCGTAAAATACAGTGACAAGCTGCTCAGAATTGTTTTTCATGTAATGTTTGTATGCACTTATGTATGCCCATACCACAAGAACCAGCTTGTGCCTGCAGTCAGTGAAAATATATATAAATAAAAGAAATGGTCAGAGCTTTAAATTAATGCTTGCAAGTGCACCGCAAATAATTTCACTTTTTTAGAACTATTCTAACGCTAGTAAAAAAAAACAACAATTTTTAAAAATCTATTCAATTCAGTATTCAAGAGGTGGTGAGCCAATGGCTGAGGCGTGCCCCCCCCCCCCCCCCCCCCCACCACACATACCACAGAAATTCTTGTTTGCTGCTAGCAAAGCTCTTTTATGCATTCACTGCACTCCACGAGTTGCCCAAGTCGTAGGCAACTGCCGTTTAACTGCTACCCTACAATGGACCATTCACAAAAACCACTGCATGACTTACTGACTAGCGTAAGCTGTTACACGAATGAAATGCAGCAGTGCCATAAAAAAATTCAAAGAATATTCCACCTAACGTGCACTGAAACTTGACTCGCTTAAGGCTTGGTCTGCTATTTGGTGTGTGACTAAATACAGTTTAATTAAGAAGAATGTCCTACTAAGTCCAGAAATAGTCTCAGAAACGTGAAGTTTCTTTTACCAACTTGATTTTCTGTCAATATATCAGGACAACAAACTAAGCCTACTTAACTGATTGGATTGACTATTAACTTAACTAATGGATAATAGCTTAACTTAACTTAACTATTGGATAATAGTGTATGTGATAAGAAACTCAAGTGGAAAGTTAGGCAGGGAACATTGGGGAATAGAAGATTCAACTCTTATAATTACCTTTGTAAACAGCAACGTTCAGTAATGGTTCACGGTACTTGTTAAGATATTTAATTCTCAGTTCTTTATTTTAAATATGTGAGTTTTACAGTTTTCGTTTAAGGCCAGTTTTTGGCCAAACTCAATTGGGCGGATTCTGCAACATGAAAAGTACGGAGATGGATCTTTCTGCAGGAATAAAAGATCATGCAAAAGAAGTGTGGCCATCTTCAGGACTTTAACGTTATGTCTGGTTTGTTACACAGTCATGTAGAATGACTTACCTTAGGTCTGTCTGCAGCACTTCATCACCAGGCAACAGCTGCTGAAGTAGTGCCTGCTGCTCTGACTCACCCAGGCATAATAGTAGAGCCATGCACTGCACTGCATACCTGAAAAAAATAATGATAATAGCTTTATTTACAAAAGATGTTCCTGACAAGTCAAAGAAGAGCAAGCCATGCATTTCACCATGAAAGACATTGCTAAGAATGTAAAACAACCGAAATAGTCAGCTTCTCTTGTTTTGTCACTAACTGTGATGACGGGAATCTAAAAAACACTTAGTAGTAAAACACAAGACTTCAAAATTAATGTTTAATCCTGGGGTTATAAATGACAAAACCACAGGTGTTATGGGGCACGTCATGATGAGGAACTCAGCCTTTTTTTTTAACTGACTGGTGTTTTTTAATATGCATCTAATGCCCGGCACATCAGTGTTGCTGCGTTCCATCCCATCAGAACATAACTGCCGTGACCGAGATCAAACGCGTGACCTCAAGCTCAGCAGCACGCCTTACCTACTGATTTACCGCGGCGGTTTAAGAAAACTTCAGCGCGTGTTATTCTTGTGAAGAAAAAAAACTAACGGTGGCATAACTTGGTCCGTCTTCTCATTACATCAAGAGGGGACTGCCCAAAGTCATTTTGGAGCAATTTTTTGAGCAAGTAAAATTAAGTTTTGGAGCAGTTTGGAGCAGACAAAATTGTCTTTTGGAGCAGCTTGGAGCAGACTAAACTTGATTTTAGAGCAATTTGGAGCAAATAAATTTCATTTTGAAGCAGTTTAGAGCAGGCCAATCTGAATTTTGTTGGAATAATTGAATTACGCTGCACACTTCGAAACGACAATGAAACACAGAATAAACCAACAGAGCGTAGTAGAAGCGCGCTTTGCAGCTATAGTGTACAAGAATACAGAGAGGGTCGAGCGGCGGCACGACGCATGCTTTCCTGTAACACTGAAAACATCGGTTTCACTATGATTGAACTATATATTTCCACGCCGACGCTCATCGTGACAGCGGAAATGTTCTCAAATTGTGGCCCAATTGACATGGTAACATAATTTATGGGTCACCATGTGTCACCAAAGACGCCGAGAACCGCAATCAACCCTGGCTGGCTTAACGTAAAACTATTCCAACCTGTTTTTATTGAGATAGCCACAACACGGACACTCCAGGCACATTTCTGCCCATCGTCATCACTGTGATTTTCTGTATAAAGTCCATAGGCGATAAAATTGCCGCCACGCGCCGTTTGCTGTATGTGCGAGTGAAAGTGTGAAGGTGAACCGATGATGATGGCTTAATCTGGCGCGTGCATGGGAGGAAAGTGGGGAGGAAGCACGCCATCTTCCGTCATGCGCAAGACACCGGAGGGACGGGAAGGAGGGGGTTCTACTACGGGAGCTGCTACGCATGATGCGGCCGCGCGAGCCCTATCTTGAAAGTGATCTGCGATGGGGACAGAGTGCGAGTGTTGATAGATTCGTGCACACTGTGTTTTTTGCCGCTTAGTTCGTGTTGAAGCGAGAGGCAGCACGAAGGTCAATTCACTCACTGCTGCTGCCGCACTTCCTCACTTCAGTGATTTGATAGTGAGTTTCCGTGGTCATAGAATGATAGAACGAGATGTGCTCATGTTTGCTTGTGCGCGCGTGACACCATGCTTGTTAATTTAGTTAGTAAGCAAATGTTTACCAGTTTATACGGCTGATAAAACTGCTATCCTTACTTCGTATAGCTGTCTACTAATTTTTTATCACAATCGATGCTTCGCCTTTCAGGCAAAACTGCAACATTTCATTTCAAATCCGCCATTAGCAGCTCTTTGTGATAGTTCAAATGGCTCAGGCCTCGTCCATGTTGCATAAAACAGACTGGAAGTTTTACATATACCGGCCCTGGGGACAGAGACCCCCCACGCGTAGAACCCGCTGCAGCGTGCGCCTCCCTGATATCTAGTTAGCTCGCAGCGCTCTCAGCCTACTTTTCATTGTTGTGCACCTCAGCTAGGGAGCCCGCGCCGCTCGGCCCACTCAACCGTATTCTAGTACACTCTAAATACAACCGCCCTGGCCATTTCGATAGCAGCGACGACAGATGCAACAACAGCCTGGAGTGGCCGTGCGTGCGCTGGCCATTTGCCAGAAGCGCTGAAAAGTCATGTTATAAGCACAAACATTATGAAAACAGTGCGGGAGAAACCGTCGCGCAGTGTGCAGGATGTGAACGGCTGCACTTTTTTTTGGAGAACGAATCAGCTCACTGTTCGCGGTCACTACCGGAGCACATATACCGAAGCCGTTCTGGCGCAGCGTGGCGCAATTTCGGTCAATTTTCTGTGTTTGGCACAGGAATTTGCATTTGTATCAAATGGCGCAATCGGCGCAGGAGTCCCATCCCTGTTACAAAGCATGTGCATGCAGTGAAGAGAGAAAAGAAAATGAACAGCTAGACAGTTTTAAGAAGCTGTAAGTCTTAAAAAACATGGCTAGCAATTACTTATGCTGCATGATTAATAACCCTAATGTTTTCAATGTTGTGTGGCTATGACCAGACCTCATAATTCATATTCTGCAGCAAAATTATGTTATCAAACTTCATCTGAAAGAAAATGATCTTAACAATAACGGCATTACTTCAATTTTTCATGCAAACACATTAGGCATAATTAAGTAATAAAACTTATGCAAAATTATAAAAATTTATTTTAGTAGTGACAAATCAATAACATGTTAATCAGGTGAAAACAGTCACCATCAAAGAGCTAAACAGTAGGTCTATTTGTTTCACCTAGACCACTGTGACCCAGAAGTTCAGAAATTGAGCAGCTTGAGTTCAGTGGTGCAGCAGGTCTTATGTTATTCTACCTAATGTGCACCATCCACGTAACTTTGAGAGGCAGAGTACAACACAGTGATGGGTCCTAAATTGCAGGTATGGTTCGCTTCTGAGGTGTTTGCTCTTGAAAACAGCAGAGAGCAACCAATCCTAAACTACAGATGATTCGACGGCATATTTCTAAGAACAATGTGTGCCGTTGAATATATCTTGAACTGAACTCGTGTCCTCACTGGTGAACAGGAAGAGACATTTTTTTTCTGTAGTTTTTTTTTTCCGTCGGCTTTACAGGGCAATAAGAAACAGAAAACCACCAGCACTGACATATTGACAGACACATCGTTTAATCCAAATAGCATTGGTTTGATCAGCACGAACAGCTGAATTGCGAGCTACTGCAGACAGACACACATGGTAGTGTACACATTGCAACATAATGTCCATGCAACACCCAGTGTTGCATGGACACAGAAGATGCACAGAAACAGTTAAAAAACAGCACAAATAAAACTAAGACAAGAAAAATGACATAGGAGCAGCACTCAGTCCTAGTTTTATTTCACGCTGTTTTTAGCTATGAATCAACTAGCTCGAGCTGGCACCCTTTTTAATAACAAAGTGCTTCAACGACGCTTACGCCTGTGTGCTGCATCGTCTGCTGCTTCACATCTGCCAGTACAACCTGTGTAATTAGAGTGCGAAAACTTGTGAACCAGCTCTGTACTTTTCCTACACCTCTTGAAATGAACAGCGTGATTCACAGGGTACTATGGCTGCACCGCTGAAACAAATGGCAGGGTGCAGCACCTCGTGAACTGGTTCAGGCAGTGCAGCAAACTGAACGAACCTAGTGTCTGTTTAATACTTATGGTGCACTGACATCGTCATGGCTGCCATGCTTGGATACTAGCACAGTGACAAGTTGCATCCGTGACGTCACGTGAGAGCTACTATGCATGATACAACACGTATAAAAACAATAGCTGCATAGGGCATCCACAGCATATAAACAGTGCACCGCTAGTTCACTGTTCAAACAGGTTCACATCTTTTGTACACACATATCTGGCCTATGGCTTAGATAAAGTTACAATTTTTTCCACAAGACTATAGATAAAGTGCTGATGCAATCTCATCATCTTTCTTGATACAATATGCCTGTTTTAATACAATATTCACTTGTGTCTGTGTCTAAAAGACCAACTGTAATAAAGTTTTGGACCACTTAAGAACCTAGTTTAAGATAGTGCAGATATAAAACAGCATCCATGCAAAATGTTACGCTTAAAATACGCATGGATGCAATCACAAAAACCTGGCAAAATAGATGTTTTTGATACTGAAGCTGGAAAAAATGCAACCATTATCACTCACCTGAAATAATACACCACCTAGCATTATCTCCTACAAGAGAGACGGCATGGCCTCAGAGGTTGAGAACTTTGAAGGCCATGGTCTGAGATTTGTGTCATACTATACACCAACCACTGGGTGCAAACATCATCTGCTTAGGTGCTAACTGAAGGTTATTCATGAGAAAATTAGATGACTATCAGCCCTGCATCATGAAAGTCAAATTTCATCACAGCTGGCCTTATAGGGCCCCGCAAAAGAGTGTTCAGAGAATCTGCCACAGAATTTGAGGCAGACTTAAGCAATCAGTGCACCTACCAGCGAACAGAAGCTGATGATGCTTGAGGAAGGGCAGCACGGTGTCCAGTCCCAGCGTCGAGCAAGGTAGCCAGGCTGCTGGCATAGCAACTGCCAGCAGCACGCACCACATTCAGTGGCACAGAAGCAGTGCGAGGCCTCTTGGCAGGCGGGGCATCACCCTCGCCCCCGAGTTGGCTCTCCCGCAGAGCGTTGGCAGGTCACATTCTTGTTCAAGGTACCAGTCTACGAACAGTGCAGCAGTTGGGTACCTTGATACGAGGCGCCCAAGGGCAACACAAAACTGCTCTTTGTTGTGTGAATGTCGAATGGAACGTGCCAGAAGCTCAGTTAACAAAGGCAGACACAATTGAGCAACCAAGTCTGTGCAGCTGCGCTGGTGCAGCAGTGATGCCAGACGATCGAGGAGTGCTGCCCGGGATGATGGGCTCCAGTCCTGTCGTGAAACAAAAGTATGTAAGCACACAGTATGCTCCTTAAGAACC